>NW_016107367.1:8120948-8129387 GCF_001604975.1 Cebus imitator | reverse complement strand
CCTCCCTCCTTCCTTCCCTCCCTCCTTCTTTCCCTCCCCCCTTCCTTCCTTCCCTCCCTTCTTCCTTCCTTTCTTCTTTCCTTGCCTCCCTCCTTCCTTCTTCGCTATTTTCTCCCTATTTTCAAGTTTTCTCTGACTTGTTTTTAAATCGAATCAAATAACCACGCATATCTTGAGGCCTCCCTGGGCAGTCTCCCAGCCTTTGATGTTCACTGTCGTTCTCTCTGGATCCAAGGCCAGGAGAACAGGCTCTGTGCACCTGCCCCTGCCAGGCAGGAATGAGCGGCGCCGACCACAGCACTGGATGAGAAGGGCAGAGACATGTAGGTGTCCTGCCACCCCGTCCCCGCCCCACCCCCCACAGCCCTCGCCGCTTTGTGAAATGGAAAAACAAATCCGAGGCAACAACACACCCCCTGGCTGAGCTGGCCTGTGAGGTCGGGCATGGAGTCCAGGCTCCTTCTTTTCCCAAGGCTCTCAGGACCATCACACAAACCTGCAGTCTCTAGAGCCCAAGCCTGGCTTGTCCGCATGGTATGGAATGAGGCAACATGAAGTAGAAAACAAGGAAAAACTCCCTCCCACTCCCCCCTCAGTCTCCCACTTAGTATTCTGGCTAAAACTTACCAAATGCCAGCAGGGAAGGTGCCAGCCCCACTGCCGGCCCGGAGGGTGGCACCGAAGAGGAGGCCAGAAGTCTGGCTGGAGGGCTTCCCCCTCCCCAGGCGAACCTCTTCCTACCCACCTCACCCTAAACAGCCCCGAGAGCGCACGCAGTCAGCCTGCCTGCTGAACAATGGGTGGGAAGTGGGCTGGATTCACTTATATTTCAGGAAGTATTTTGCTAAGCACCTACTATGTGCCAGGCACTGGATAGACCACAATGAGGAGGAACATGCATGGCCCCTGCTTGCATGGGGAAGACAAAATTGAACCAAGAAAGCACAACAGCAGAATTACCATTAAGATCGATGCAATGGTAAAAGCAGAAGCGAGCTAGGTTCCAGGAGACAACTCCTAGGGCACCTCTGGAAGGAGAGGGGCTGGGGGCAGAAGGTGGGCTTGGCTGACATGCCCAGGGCAGGCCCTGTACTCAGTGTGGGCCCAGGATTGCCCCAAGCCACAGGCATCTGTGGGGAAGGATCCTGTCCGGCAGAAAGGCCCTGGAGACACACCTGCATCCACATTCCTGCTCCCCTCCCTCACCTGTCCCTTCCTAGTCACATGATCTTGGGAAGTCATCCCTGGTCTCTAACTTGTAGAAAAGGACACTTATTTTCAAGTGTGATGTTGAAGATTAAGATAAACCCCTGTGCTAGTCTCCTTCTCCTACTCATCCTCCTTTCTGCCCCAGCCCTGTGTCCTGGGGGGCAGGTCCGCTACAGGTTATGTCACTGAGTGCCCTGGTCTTCTGGCCACTCACTGGGTTTGGCCATCGGGAGGTGCTGGCAGGAAATGTGGGGTGGAGGGTCACATTACTTATTCCGCTGCAGCCTCTGACTCTTGTCCCCTGCTCCCTGGCTACGGTTTTTGTCAGGGCTGCATTCTACTTTTTTTTTTTTTTTTTTTGAGACAGAGTCTCAATCTTGTTGCCCAGGCTGGAATGCAATGACACAATCTCAGCTCACTGCAACCTCCACCTCGCGGGCTCAAGCAATTCTCCTGCCTCAGCCTCCCAAGTAGCTGGGATGACAGGCATGTGCCACCTCGCCCAGCTAATTTTGTATTTTTAATAGAGATAGGATTTCTCCATGTTGGTCAGGCTGGTCTCAAACTCCCAACCCCAGGTGATCTTCCCAACTTGGTTTCCCAAAGTGCTGGGATTACAGGCGTGATCCACTGAGCCTGACCAAGGGCTGCATTCTTCCACCTGGGCCCCCAGCTCCAGCCAGAGCACCCCTCACCAAGCGGCAGCTTCATGGGGCTCCTATAACTCAGCGCCCTCTTCCTACCTGTCAGGCCTGGCAGTGGTAACAGCTCCCTGCTGCCAGGAGTCACTGAGTGCTGCACCAGCCCTTGCTGGCCTTTTTCCTGCCCCGCCTCTGCAAACGGCCCCGGCATCAAACCCTCGGGACTCACCCCTCTGAGTTTCCTACTGGGCTCCTGCGTAATGCAGCCCTGCAATAAGCTCGATGCAATTTTAGTCACGATTACAGGGTGGAGGCCATTGCTCCTGGGGCGCATGTGTTCAGGCAACACCCACAAGCTGGTTAGTTCAGTCTAATCAAAGAGGGTAGCTACTGGAAAGAATAAGCAGGGGACTTCAGAGCCATTGGTTGTGACATCAGAGCTATCGTTCACTCAACAAACATTTTGCCTCCTGAGTGCCAGGCATTTGCCTCTTGTGTGCCAGGCATTTGCCTCCTGTGTGCCAGGCATTTGCCTCCTGCGTGCCAGGTGATAAGAACAGAGAGGCGAGTAGGACACCGGCTTTCCCTGGGGTGACAGCCAGCAGAGGCAGTATATGTGCTGTATGAACAAGTGGCTGCTGCACATGGAATACGTATGTAAGATCTGAGAACGGCAAGAAGAAACCCTATTGGTCTGCCCAGGGGTGGTGTCAGGAGAGGACTCTCAGAAGAAGGGATGCTGGACTAGCCCTCTTGGAATGTGCAGTTTTCTGGGCTAAAAGAGCACTTTGAGCAAAAACAAAGGGGTGGGAGAGGCTCGTTGCGACAAAGGTCAGTGTTCTCATGTTGACCAAAGGACCAGGCCATTTAAAGTGACAGCTGGCCAGGGGAATTGCTTGAACCTGGGAGGCGGAGGTTGCAGTGAGCTGAGATCACGCCATTGCACTCCAGCCTGGGCAACAAGAGCAAAACTCCAACTAAAAAAAAAAAAAAAAAAAAGTGACAGCTGGCCAATGACAGATGAGTGACCCACAAACAAGTCCAGTTCAGTCCTACCTCAGGACCTTTGCATTTGCTGTTTTCTTGGTCCAAAGTACTGTGCACCCAAACCTCTGCATGGTGTCTACTCTTCATCGTTCGTCTCCTCTGAGAGGCTCCCCCTGACCACAAGTAGCTTCCTTGGTTTCCCTTGTTGTGGTAACAAATCACTGCAAATGTGGTGGCTGAAAACAACCCAAACTTATAGTTCTGGAGGCCAGAGCCCAAAAGAGGCTCACTGGGTGAAAATCAAGGCGCTATTCTTTCTGGAGGTCCCCGGGGGAAAATTCGTTGTCTTAGTCTGCTTTATGCTGTCATAACTGCGTGCCACAGACTAGGTAATTTACACTGGACAGAATTTTGGCTCACAGTTCTAGAGGCTGGGAAGTGCAAGAACACAGCAGTGGAACCTGCTGAGGGCCGTCGTGCTGCCTCATCCCACAGCAGAAGGCAAAAGGGCAAGAGACCACACAGACGGAGAGGAAGGAGCTGAACTCGCTGTTTTATCAGAGACCTCCTGTGATAACTAACCCACTCCCTCAGTAATGACACTAATCCATTCCCAAGGGCAGAGCTTTTATGGTATAATTATAAAGACTGATCAAAAGCCCTGCTGTGAAAACACAGCAAAACTGGAAGTTGTGGTATAGACTGTTGGTTGCCTTCCCTACCCTAAACAGCCATTCTCTCTTTCCTCCACAGAATCAGATCCTCTTGTTCTCAGGTGGGCGCCACGGGCTTTATTTCCCAGTTTCCTGTACATTTAATTGCAACCCAGTGACTAAGTGCCGACCAATGAGATGTCAGCAGAAATGCTATGAGACCGTTTCCTGAAACATTCATTAACAGAGAGCTAGCATCTGCCCCTTGATCCTTCTTCATCATCCTTCCTTCCATCATGCTGCCTAAAACATTAATGCAATGGCTGGAGCTCTAGCAGCCATTTTGGGTCATGAGGTTGGAGCTACATGGTGGGATGGCAGTGCAAATAATTAAAAGGAGCCTGAGTACCTGCAGATACTCTGATGCACAGCTGGTACACCAGCTTGAACAGGAATGCATTTTGGTTTGTTTAAGGTTTTCTGTAATTCACAGCCAAACCTAATTGAGATTGATTCAAAGTCACCCCTATGCCTGTCTGACTTTAGGGCTGTGCACTTGAATCTCATCTTCCCATCAGAAGGGATAAGTGAACACCTTCTGTCGGAGGTGGAGAAAGCAAATGAATGCCAGCTAGTGTGTTCCCAGGAAGGACTCTGGGCTCAGTGCTTGCTGGGGTGGGAGCGAAAGGGTGGCCTTCAGACTCCTATCTGTGGCTTTCCCTGCAGATATCACTTTACTAGGCTTGAAAGAAGTCTGTTAAGTCTCATTTACAAAGCAAGTCTATGCCTGGGGCTCAGTGGAGTTTCTGTGGTTTTTAGGAGGAAGGGATTTCAAAAATCACTTAGAAAGCACTTACACACATCACTGTCACAGAATCAAAATGGCCACTTTTATGCAGCCCTGCTTAAACAGACATACCAATGTCATAAAAAAACTGTGATAAGGAGATTCCCAGCTCTCTAGTGGTCTCTCTTTAAAGTCAGATTTATTGACGTCTAATTTACATACAGTAAATTTCAGCCTTTCCTGTGTACAGTTCTGTGAGTTCTGGCAAACAAAAAAATAGCCAGGTAACCATCACTGTACGGAAGAGATAAAATATTCCATCACCCCCCAAATTCCTCTGTGCCCTACTGTATACTCAAACCTCTTCCCAAAATCCCAGTCTGACAACCACAGATCTGTTTTTTGCCCTGATAATTTTCCCTTCTCCAAGCTGTCATACACACAGAATCACGCAGTCTGTAGAGCATTTAGAATCTGGCTTCTTTCACTTAGCGGAATGGTCTGGAGATCCATCCGTGCTGCGTGCATTAGCAGCTCTTCCCTTCTTTCTCCTGAGCAGTATTCCACTCCACGGATGTGCCACAATCTGCTGATTCCTTCTCCAGGACAGGGACATTTGGATTGTGCCCAGTTTTGGGCTATTATGAATATGGCGCGCACGCACACACACACACACACACACACACATACACACACACACATACATATGTTCACTCACCCACCCATATAGATTTGTGTGTGGATAGGCTTCCCTTTCCCTTGGCAAGTACCTTAGAGGAAATCTGAGGCTGTACGGCGGTATATGTCTCACTTGATAAGAAACTGCTAGCCACACCTTCCGGAGCAGCTGTATCACTCTGCATTTCCCCAGCAGTGCCCAAGAGCTCCAGATGCTCCAGGGCCTTGCCAGCACTGGGACGGGCCTGCTGGAAAGTCACAGAATTCTCGACTCTCCCAGCTCCCACGGCGTCACCGCTCAACCCCACCCCACCTGGCCGCCACCAAGGCACCCAATTCTAGCCGGGCTCCTGCCTGCAGTCCTCCCCCTTCCCCCCAGCAGATTTTATATCCCAGTGAATCACAAAACACAAGGAAGAACCCGTGCTCTCCCGCATCGCTACTCAGATCTGCCGGAAGGTGGGTGATGCGCTCTGCTCGCCTCTCCGGGGAAGCCCACCACCACATCTTTAGCCACACGCTTCTCTCGTCTCGTCGGCACCCCTGGAGACCAAACTGGTGCAAGGAACCAGAGATACTGTTCAAGGGCCCACACAGCCACTGGTCCAGGCACCCCAAAGAGGGGAGGGTCAGTCATACAAAGAGATAGTAACCTCAGTCACAGGAATGTGATCCCTCGCTTGCCAGGAACTACCCCAGCAAACACACAATTTTTATAAGGAAGAAAGAAGCTTTCTACCAGGCTAAATTCATCTTGGGTCTGGATACGGGCCCAAGAATAAACCAGGAGGACCTACAACAGGAGTGTATTCTTTTTTTTTTTTTTACAAAAAGAGGTACATGTATACCTTCTAAGGAAGACAGCAGCGAAATGGAGACAGTTACACGTAAATAAGCATACTGAACCTAACGTGCTGGGTACCACCTGTCATTCCTGTTTCACAGAGGAAGAAAGGGGGTTTGGAAACGTGCTGTCACCTGCTCAGGGCACACGCCAGGGTGGCCGATTTGTGACTCCATCTAGGTTCTCCTGACTCCAAGGCATCTTTGGAAGCAATATTTTAAAAGCGTCTATGTTACCACCAGGTCCCAGTTACGCTGGTGCCCCACAGAAAGCCACCTCCAGTCCTCCCAGCACTCACTCACCCATCCATTTCTATGTCCATTCGTCCGTTCGTTTATTCATTTACACACTTATTGAGTGCCCTCTATGTGCCAGACATTAAGGAACCCTCCGTGATTGAACTAGACAAAAAGTCTGCCCTGTTAGCACATGCTCTAATGGGAATGAGAGCCAGCAGGTCCTCCCTGTGCCCCTCACCCCAGGCCCTTTCCCTACCCAAG
This sequence comes from Cebus imitator, assembly GCF_001604975.1. Taxonomy (NCBI): domain Eukaryota; kingdom Metazoa; phylum Chordata; class Mammalia; order Primates; family Cebidae; genus Cebus; species Cebus imitator. Next base: position 8,123,088 of record NW_016107367.1, on the reverse strand, counting down.
AAGACTCATCCAAGTCAGGAGGGAGCAGACACAAAATCCCAGGATCCAGAGGAACATTCTGGGCTCTTCAGTGCCCAGGATCCACTGGATCCATGATGGAAGGGAGACACTCTGAAGGAGCAAGAACACTGCCCAAAAGCCAGGCCCTCCCCAGCCCCATGGGCCATGCACCAGGGCTTCCGGCGTTCATTCACTCATGCCACTGTTTGCTGAGCACCCATGCTGTACCAGGCACTGCCCCAGGTGCTAGAGACACAGGAGGGCAGAAACAGGGCCGCTGCCCACAAAGACTCACAGCTCAGTGGGGAGAGAGTCATGTGTCCATGCCCACTAGGGAATAGAAGGTAAATGATGGGATGTAAAGGGGGCTTCTGAGGTTTGATGAGACCTGGCTATAAAGAGGCGCAGCCAAGACTGGAGTCCAGGCTGTGGGCGCTAAGCTGTGTGGTCTTCACCCTATGCCACCAGCTCCTCCTTGGATTTTTTCTGCTGACCGTCTCCCTCCCCTGCCCAGCCTTTGGTTACTGTCCCTCTTCATGTTCATTCTTGCCTTCCATTAGAACTGGCTCAATAGTTCTTCTGTTTTTCTGTGTTAACTGCCAAGTGACAGGAGTTTGGTTGGGGTAGACACAGAAACCTACGCCCTGAAGGAAACAGAAGGGCCGTCAAGCACACATGTTGGCCAAGGGCAATAAATTATTTGACCCCGTCACTGTTTTTCTAGAAATCTATCCTGAGGAAATTTCATCCCGACAGAGAGATACCTCTACAGAGCAAGGTGCTCAGTCAGGCAGCTCTGATTGGAAAGCGGCCTCCCGTCTCCCACCACGGAGGCAGCCCGGATGCTCAGTGGGGCACGGAGTGGCCACTCCATGGACACCACTGGGCTAGCTCTGGGCTAGGCTCCCAGCGGTGGCTGAGACCACATCCTGTCCCCAAAGTGCTCACACCCCGTGAGGGAGCCACTGCAGTGTGACAATGAAGTGACAAGACCTGAGACGCAATGCCAAGGAGACTGGGGCCTCGTGCAGCCCAGGGAGGGCCCCCCCAACAATATGGAAGAAGGCACTGATAAGACACTATCAGGTAAAGGCAAATAAAGAGTAGGACCCAGATGGGAGAAGATGGGAAATGCAAGTGCCAAAACCGCGTGCTCAGATGGAGACAGATCAGGAGGGATCTGATCTGTCAGATCCACAAGAGCGCCAGCAGCAGCTGTGCTGGGGGAGTGGCCCCAAAATTTGGTGATGTGACTTTTATAACCATGTAAAACAGAAACAGTAGCCACCACAGATGATTAACCAAGTAGATAATCCTCCTGCGATCACACCCGTGCCCAGTCAAGGGCTTCTCGAGCACAACTAATATGGGCGCGTCAGAGGCACCAGTTTCCAGCAACAGCAGAAGAGGAGACAGGCCTGGGAGGTCAGGGACGCGCCCTCCAGCCCACAGTTGGCTTCCCGTGGGATCTGCTGCCCATGGGGGATCTGCTTTGAGACAGAGCACCCTATAAGGGCAGCAGCCTCCCCTCTTTCTTTTCCCTCTGTTCTGCAGCTGCTCCCACCAGCACCCCCATCACCATTTCAGCTCTTCAACCTCAGAGTTCCTAGATCTGAGCCTACTTGAGGCCCAAAGAGACGGGCCGCAGGGTATCTATGGCCACTAGGGAGCAGATTCTAGGCAAAGACCTCATCTGCCCAGAGGCTTCTGATTTCCCTGAACCAGGTGAACAAGGCAAATCAAGGCCTCCAACCCACTGCCCTCCTCCAACTCCATCCCTGCCACTAGGGCACAGGACAAAATGGCACTCTCACCCCATCTGACCTGGTGCCAGCAGGATCAATGAAGCGGCTGATGTGACTCTGCAGCATGTCACCACTAAGGGACTTTGCTAAGAGATGAACATCACCAATGGCAGATGCTGGAAACAATTGCCAACTGTCATGAGAGTGCCCCATGTCAGCTACAGAATGCGGAACAGGGGAGTGAGTGTGTATGGAGTTCCTACCAGCTCCATCTGAAAAGTGGAGCTCATTCCCTGTTCACACAGTTGCTATGAGAACTAAATATGAAATACCCAACTGGGGTCTTGGTATATAGTACAGGCTCTATGCACAACCTGTTACTTTTTTTTTTTTTT
>NW_016107367.1:8117225-8120903 GCF_001604975.1 Cebus imitator | reverse complement strand
TTTTGAGATGGAGTTTCTCTCTTATTGCCCAGGCTGGAGTGCAATGGTACAATCTCGGCTCACCACAATCTCCACCTCCCGGGTTCAAGTGATTCTCTCACCTCAGCCTTACAGGCACTCCCCACCACACCCAGCTAATTTTTGTATTTTTAGTAGAGACAGGGTTTCACACCCAGGCTGGTCTTGAACTCCTGACCTCAAGTGATCCACCTGCCTCGGCCTCCCAAATTGCTAGGATTACAGGTGTGAGCCACTGCACCCAGCCCACACCCAGTTAACTTAATAATGTCATGAGGAGGGGGTTATTCACCCCAATTTCATACCTGGTTCACCTGAGACTGAAAGTAAAATACCTTATCCAGGGTGGCAGGTGAGGTTAGAACAGGTGAGTTTCTTTCCTCCAATGGAGTCACGGAGTCAAGCATCAGCCAAGGGTAGGAGTTCCACTGCGGAGTGTCAGGAATACAATGGGGCAAGTAATTCAGAAAAAGAGTTCAAGCACACTACAAGGCTGAAGAAGAAGAGAACCCTAAGCATGAGAATTTAAAAGCTTCCCTAGAAATTACATGCTGGCTTTGGGGACTTGCACCTGTAATCCCAGTGACCAGGGAGGCTGATATGAGAGCATTGCCTGAGCCCAGGTGTTGGAGTAGCCCTATTATAGAAAGTCAAAAAAATTGGGAAACTGATTTTAACAATGTATTTCACTTAACCTACTATATCCAAAGTATTATCGTTTCAACATTTAGGTAATATTTTAAAACAGTTATTGAGATGTTTTGCATTCTTGCTTCAAATGAAGTCTTCAAATTTCATGTATGTTTCATACTCACAGCACATCTCAATCCGAATGAACAGCATTCCTCCATAGCCACACGTGACTGGTTCCTACCACTGTGGACAGCAGAGGTCTAATGCCTCCATTCACACAGAAGAAACTGAGGCTGAAAGGGAGGACTGCAAAGGAGCCACATGCTTGTCATTCACAGAGCCAAACTCCGTTTCGGTGGCGGGCTGGTGTGGCGTAGTGGAAAGAGCACAGGTAGAAGAGTGAGAAAGATCTAAGGCCACATTCTGACCCTGCCACTAAACTAACCAGCTGTGCACCTGTGGACTTTGTATGTGGCCTCTCTGAGCTTCAGTCTCCCATCTGAAAAGTGTAGATACTTCCCTTATTCATATAGTTGTGAGAAATAAATATGAAATACCCAACAGGGGTCCTGGCACATGGTAGATGTTCAATAAATGCTAACATGATGATGACAATGATGATGATAGTATAGGTAGTGAATATGTTGCCATCACCTTTTTTAGCATTTTAATCGTCCCCAGCCCAGAAAAATGATGCCCTGTCCCAGACCCAGGCAGATCTGCCCACCAGATGGCAGTGGGGCAAAGATGGAGACAGGAAAAAGAAATGGGAGAGATGGTCATGGAGAGTAGAAGGCACAGCCATGGGGTGCCAGAGCCCCAGTGCACACCCCAAAGCACACAGATGAGTAAAACAAAAGTCACCCAAGCTCCGTGGGCTGGTGTCAGAGCCCACTTGTAGAGCCTCTTTGGAGCTGAGCCTGTTATAAAGGAAGCGAATCACAGACCTTTCGGACTCTCTAATAACACCCCATATTCAGTCCACTGCTTCACTGAATGGAAGAATCCAGAACCTGGCTCCAACAGCAAAGATGTAACCATCTTCACCCAGCAGGGTGCAAGGGCTCTGTGTATTTGGGACTCCAGACCAAAGGAGGCCTCTAATGGAAACTCTTTTAGCTCAGGGCAATCGAGCGTGTCAGTGGGACCGGCTGCAGCCCACCTCGGCTTCTGGGCGAATTGTTCCCTCTGCACAGAACACTCCTCCCCTCCCATATGGCTAACTCCCATTTATTCTTCTCATTTCAACTTAAAACACCACCTTCTATGAACAGGCTTCCAAGGCACGTAATGCAGGATCCCCTTGTTAGATACTCTCCCTGTAGTCCGCCATCACGGCCACCACTATATCCCAATGAGACCGTGGGGACTGACTCCCTGCCATGGAGCAGAGACTAGGTCTGTTTTCCTCACCTCTGTATCCCTGATATACACCTGGGAAAGAGCCTGGAGCCAAGCAGACGCTCAGTAAATATTTGTAGAAAGTGCTGTTGCATGAAGTGAACTCGGGAATCAGAAGGGCTCTGGTTGGTTTGATTTAAAAATCGGCAATATTTCAGAAAATAGAAATAAAAGTTGCAGCATCTGCGCCTGATGCATTAAGTAATTTTCCATGAAGTAACTTTCCAAAAGGGTCACGCACCATTGTGTCATTTTGTTGGATTCTTCCCACAACTGGAGAGTGTCTGGTTATAATGGACACAATTCACAGGACAGCTATTACATCAACTATTGATTTTCCAAGGGCCCCAAAGCTGAAGCTTCACATCAAAGAGTCTTTTGAGCGAGGGCACACGTAGTTCCCATAACTCTTGTGTGTCCAAGAGTGGGGACAGCTCTTTGCAGAAACACAGCTCCCCTTCATTTGCATATTACCCTACCAGTTCTCAAATGGCCAGCAGCACTCCCAGGTGGAAATGCTGGGGGGGAATTTTGACTGCCACATGACTGGCATCTTGTGGGCTCAATCAAGGCTGTTAAAACCTCCTGCTGCATGTGGTACATCCCATTCACAGGCGACCATCCTGCTCCAAGAGCCAAGAGTAGCCACCCCACACTCACACCTTAAGGGATGCTGGCCTATGCCATGTCCACAGGGTGAAATGGCTGTAGGGGGAAATGAGTCTAAAAGGTCACATCATTATTAATAAAGACCCTACTGCCCCATCCCCCCGGGTCCTCTGCCCAACAGGATGGATCAGTCACCTTCCTCAACATCCAGCACATTCCTGCTCTTGCATGCTGGCTTATACCAATCTCCTCACTCACCTGGACACCATCCCCTCCACACCCCGCCTACTTGAGCCTCCACCCAACACAAGGTCCTTCTATAGGAAACTTTCCTGGATCACTCAACCCCAATAATCTCTCCCATCTCCAGAAAATTCCAGGCCTCAGCCAAGCATGGCAGCTCACGCCTGTAATCCCAGCACTTTGGGAGGTCGAGGTAGGCAGATCACGAGGTCAAGAGATTGAGACCATCCTGGCCAACATGGTGAAACTCTGTATGTACTAAAAATACAAAAATTAGCTGGGCATGGTAGCATGAGTCTATAGTGCCAGCTACTCAGGAGGCTGAGGCAGGAGCATCACTTGAACCCGGGAGGCGGAGGTTGCAGTGAGCCGAGATCACATCACTGCCCTCCAGCCTGGTGACAGAGCAAGACTCTGTCTCAAAAAAAAAAAAAAAAAAAAAAAATCCAGGCCTCTAACCAGACAATTCACTTAGTGCTTGTCAATTGCTGCTGTGTGGTCTCTATAACATGGTTCCTGAGTACAGACACCAAATCTGATGTGCCCTAGCACAACCCCAACAGACTGACTAAGTGACCGATCCATTCCCCTCATTCAGTTGGGCCACTGTAATAGTGAGCTATGGCCATGCCACTGAACTCCAGCCTGGGCAACAGAGCAAGACCTCATCTCAAAAAAAGAAAGAAAGAAGGTAAGTGGATCACTTGAGGGTAGGAGTTTGAGACCAGCCTGGCCCACACAGTGAAACCCTGTTTCTACTAAAAATACCAAAAA
>NW_016107367.1:8105843-8117135 GCF_001604975.1 Cebus imitator | reverse complement strand
AGAGTGAGACTTCATCTCGAAAGAAAGAAAGAAAAGAAAGAAAGAAAGAAAGAAGAAAGAGAGAGAGAGAGAGAGAGAAAGGAAGAAAGGAAGAAAGAAAAGAAAGAAAGAAAGAAAGGAAAGAAAGAAAGAAAGAAAGAAAGAAAGAAAGAAAGAAAGAAAGAAAGAAAGAAAGAAAGAAAGAGAAAGAAAGAGAGAGGAAGGAAGGAAACAAGGAAGGAGAGAGGGAGGGAGGGAGGAAGGGGTTAACCTAGACCCGGTCCTGATGAACTGGAAAATAATATGAGCCACATGTATAATGTTACATTTTCCAGGAGCCCTGTTATAGAAAGTCAAAGGAAACAGAGGAAACTGATTTTAACAGTACATATATATTTTAACCTACTATATCCAAAGTGTTATCATTTCAACATTTAGGTAATATTTTAAAACAATTAATGAGATATTAATGAGCTTGACCACCAAAGCAAAAACATTCCTCTTTTACTTTAAATAAAGGGAAAAAAAACAAAAGTTGATTCAGAAAGGCCTTTACTAGTATTGGTCATTTTTAAGACTCATGGCTTCACTGAGTCCGCCAGACAGCCCTGGGAGGGCACGACTTGCTCAGGTCACGCTGTAGACAGGGGAGACCAACACACCCAGGACCCTGCAATTTGGCTAAAGCTCTGCAGCTACAAAGTGAAGCAGCTCAAACTCAAGTCTGGGTTTAGCTCAAACACCTTCTCTTTCACCCCAGGCCAGGCAGGCTGTCCTTTCTCTGGCTTTGTTCTTACTGATCAATTATGTTTACTAGATAGGGCCGCAGGATAAGAAGGTATCATTTTAGCATTGCTGGAGGGTCAGGTAGTGATTTGTTCTTTACTGGAATCTCCAAAGAGTGTCTCCGCAGTGTTCCTAGTTCCGGGTAATCCAAACCACTCAAAAATGTAGAAGATCAAGTCAAGTCAGTATCTGATAGAGGCTCAAGCAGGATAACTTTTAATCTTGCCATGAAGAAAAGCTTAACTTTAAAAACTTGGCACCAGCCAGTTCTCCCCCAGGTAGCCTGTGGCTTTGGGCTTGAGGAGGTTTTATGAAAGCAGGCAGGACTCCAACACCAAACAATGCACGTTCTAGCAAACAGCCCATTCCCTCAGCAGTGTGACTTTTCTCTCCCAAGGGGCCAAGGCACCCAGGTGCCGCAGTGGCTGCAGCTTTAAAATAGCAGCCATCACAGCAAGTACACGATAGTGACCAGGGTGTCAAATTCACCCCAGGCCCACCCCTGCCAAGCCAGGCTCAGAAGAGCTTTCAGCCCACCAATGGGCCATTGGAGGCCTAGGAGGACCTTGGCGGGGAGTTTTTTAGAGAGTGTCCCCCGTCTTTGCAGCTGCACCCCATATAGGTCCCTAAACCTCATGCCACAGATGAACTGAAGTGTGCAGCTGAGAAAACGGCCATTAGGTGTGACTGATGCCTCCTCTGCAATCCCCTGATTTCTCCTGGTAACCAGTATTCAGCAGCAGCCTGGAAAATGGTCAAAATGGAATGAACGTAGCCAGCGGGCATCCGCAGACTTGGAATCTTCAGAGCTAGTATGATGGCAGCACCCATTTGCCAGCCTCCCATCTAGCTGTTTGCCAGCCTCCCATCTGGCTGTTCTGAGACACTTGGAAAGAGAGAGAGAGATTTCTCAGAGACGAGGACGGACCCAGCCGGGCTTCTAATTTCAGTCCATCTCCCGACTTTATTTAAGCCTAGAGGAAAGGGATTTTGTTTGACGTATGCATTATGTATTAAGATAATAAACCCTCAACGATGGCAAGAACAGAAGAAGGCGGGACAGCAACACAATTCTAGGGGGCAGCAAGAAGAACCAGTGGTCACGAATTTGGCAAACTCAAAGAAATCCACATCTTCGGCCAGACACAGTGGCTCACACTTGTCAGCACGTTGGGAGTCCAAGGTGGAAGGATCACTTGAGCTCAGGAGTTTGAGACCAACCTGGGCAACACAGTGAGACTCTGTCTCTACAAAAAAATAAGCAAAATTAGGCATGGTGGTGCACACGTGTGGTCCTAGCTACTTGGGAGATTAAGGCAGGAGGTCCGATTGAGCCCAGGAGTCCAAGGCTGCAGTGAGCTGTGATGGTGCCACTGCATTCCAGCCTGGGTGACCAGAGAGAGACCCTGTCTTAAAAGAAAAAAAAATCTGCATCCTCAGTGACAGCAAGGAAAGATGAAAACCAAGCCAATTTACAACCCAGAAGTCCCAAAGGGTCAGGAATTAGTGGTGGCAGCATCTCTGGAAATGGGGTTAAAGTTCAGGGGCGTACTAAGAGGATGAGAGGAAAGAACCAGCGGGATTCATGCGTCCCCTCCCCCACGTCTCCCAGCTGGGTGACTGTGCCTCCTCCATCAGGCACAGGACTGGAAGTTTATTCTCTAAAGAGGTTAAAAAAATACTGAGAAGATCTCGATGCAAATTGTACTGAAAACAAGCAGATTAAGTGATTTTACACATACTACACAGAGAGGGCCAATCCCCCTCAAGCTCACTTCCTTCTTGCAGCTCCTGAACTCCCCCCTCTCCTCACCCCCAGCAGCCTGGTCTTGACCCTCCGGACAGGAGACTGTAAGACCCTTCTGTGGGGAGTCCATGCAGCCCAGGAGGAAAGCCCTAAAGATACTGGCATGGGGGTCCCCATGAAACAGCCCAGTGGGCACCTATGGGAGAAGCTTCCTGTGCTCAGGACCTACAGAATGCTTATTTGTCCCCACCTCTTAACTATGAGAAAGCAACCAAGGACTATGAGGTAGTTAAAGAAAGAAACCTCTAACATGAAACCTTCAGATCAAGCGAAGCCAAGACATAACTGTGCAGAAAGAAGGAGTGCACATGTCCGTCACATCCAGTGTGCGCCTGGCCTGCTCTAAGTCCTTCACATCTAGTAACTCATGCAATTAGCACAGCCCCCAAAGCAGACATCAGTATTATTCTTCCCACTGCACAGATGAGGCCTTTGAAAAAGAGAGAGGTCAGCAACATAACTTGCCCAAAATCATAAAGCTAGTAAGTGGCAGAGCCAGGATTCCTAACTGCACGCCATTGAGCGCTGTGTGAGCCACCTCTCAAAGCTCCGCCCCAGCCCTGTCCATCATTACCGTCCACAGCGTGAAGAGAAGATACTGTAGTCGTGAACAAGAAGGCTCTCTAAAGAAAGAGTTCTCACAAATTACAAATGTGACCGGTTAAGATGGAATGTAAAATTGATGGAATTTCCCAGAAAGCAGAACAAAAAGCAAAAGGAATTAAAAAATAGAAAAGATAAGAGAATTGGAGGATCAGCCCATGAGGACTGATATCCAAATAAGTGGAGTTCTAAAAGGTCAGAAAACCAAGGAGTGGAAATCATAATGCATTGTCCAAGAAAATTTCTCAGAACTGAAGGATAGTTTCCAGATAGAAAGGTCTCACTAAGGGCACAGCATGATGGATAAAAAGAGACCAGCACCAAGGCAGGTCACCTTGACGTCTCAAGATGCTGGGGACAAACCAAGGCTCCTGTGAGCTCCCAGAGAGCATGAAGCAGGCTGCACACAGAGGGTCAGAGATGGCTTTACCCTTCTCAATAGCTACCTAGAAGCAGGCAGACAATGAAGCAAGGAACATTTCAATACACTGAAAGAAAATCATTTCCAGCCTGGAGTTTGATGCCCAGCTAATGTAGCCATCAAGAATTAGAGAGTATGTTCATTTTCCCATGTGCAGATTCTCAGAAAATCTCCCACCCAGGCACTCTGTCTCAGGGAGGATGTGCCACTGTATTCAAGGGATGAAGGTGTCAGAGGAAGGCAGGAAGCAGGAGATCTAACCCAGGAGAGAAGTGAGGAGGACCGCAGGTGACAGTGACAGGCAGTCCAGGTGACAGCTGGGCCCAAGGTGCGGAGGGAAGCACAGGTCAGAGCCCAATCCCTGCTCAAGAAGAGAGAACTGGCCAGGTGTGGCGGCTCATGCTTGTAATCCCAGCACTTTGGGAAGCCAAGGTGGGCGGATTACTTGAGGTCAGGAGTTCGAGAGCAGCCTGGCCTAATGGTGAAACCCCAGCTCTACTAAAAATACAAAAAAATTAGCTGGGTGTGGTGGTGCACACCTGTAATCCCAGCTACTTGGGAAGTGGAGGTGAGGCAGGGAAATAACTTGAACCCAGGAGGCAAAGGTTGCAGTGAGCCAAGATCACACCACTGCACTTCAGCCTGGGTGACAGAGTGAGACTCCATCTTAAAAAAAAAAAAAAAAAAAAAAAAAAAGAGAGAACTGAGACACTTTACCTGATGCACCCAAACAACTTAAGGAGACATCTAGAACAGTAAGAGAGTTTCAGATGAATTAATAAGTACATCCCCCACCACTACCAGCAACAGCAGGCAATTTTTAATTCCAAAGAAAACAAAAAGCAGACCAGGTAAGGAAAAGTGACCATCATTTACTACACAACTAAGCTCTGAAGAGCACTGATCTACTAGTGACAGTGTAAACCCCAATTACTGATCTTACCAAAATTATGATGAAAACCTATTGGGAAATTGAGAGAGGGGGCAGATTTGAGGTTAAAGGAGGTAAAGAAGAGTCCTACATCTTCACCTTCTACCGGTTTCTAGTAAGAAATTGGAGCCTAGAACCAAAACATCAAGATGAAGAAATACATGCATGTTATTTAGAGACATGGAAGAAAATACTAAAATCATTAGCTTAAAAAAAAATACAAGCCATATCCTCCAGGGAAAACGGGCCTGGATGTCACTGTTTTCCAGACAAACCTTAAAAAAAAGGCAAGGGGATGGGGAAAACAGGCATTGATGAAGGCATGCAACCTCACTGAATGTTCTAACCACTAGGAGAAGTTGAGGCTGTCATCCCTTTCCACCAAAAAGACATGGTCGGGTTCACAGCTACCCGCAGCTGGTCAATACTAAAAACAGGCTCAAACCCAGCTCTGCCAAACCCAGCATCCACACTCTCCCTTTGATTCCACATTCATCCATTCAACAGTGTAAACTGAGCACTCTCTAAGCCTGGGTCATAATGGTGGCCAGGGCATACCCCAGCGCCTGACCCAATAGGGTTTCTGGTCTACCCGGGCAACCCACAGTAAACAAGCCATCACTAACAACAAATCCAAGTGTAGCAGTGCCTACCCACACAGCCTCAGCCTATGACTCCAGCACTTCCTGCTGCCCCTCTTACTTTCCTCACCCACTCTGCAGCCCATCACTGACCTCATGGCATTGCGACATCTCTTTCCCCTACAGGTCAGCTGTCACATGCTACTTCATGGCCCCTGCCCATGGTGCTCCTGGCAACTCAATACAGGCCATTGCCTGGGACAACCTCCTGCTATCAAAGCCCAAGGCCCTTGGCTTTGAATTGGGAGGTAACACATGTGGTTTGTTTTAGATCAGCGTTAAGCTCAAAGGCCCAGCCAGCTTTCCAAGAGAGAGCGCCACACTTGTGTACATGAAGGAGAGTAAGTAGCCTTTGTAGACCAGCCCTCCAGGAAGCCGCTGGTGACTCTAGGGGACTGCAGCAAGTCCCTGGAGACACCAGAGTGTGCTGTGAAACCTCACGTCCTCTGCTCACTTGCTGAGAACAGGGCAAAGCCACTGAGCCCCTGTGCCCTTGAAGTCTGCATCTGTGAAGTTGGGACCCCAGAGGGTTACATCAGCATTAAATGACATAATGGAGACGGCTCTGCTTTATAATCAGTCAACACCATAATATGATGTGGGGACCTGAGGGTGGTCCCCACGGCTGCCTCTGCTCACTTCTGCCACCATTCAAGGTTATGAGAATTTCATCTCCTCAATTTCTTCGGATGGGATCCCTATCCCCACTCTTTTGAGTCCCACCCCAGAAAATTACCAGGCAGGAATCTTCAGTCAAGAAGTTGGCCTTTGTTAGTTCAAGAAACCTGGTGTATAAATAACTAAACAGAGCCAGCTGGGCCACTGAACCGACTGTGATAAGGCTCAACAGCAAGGCTGGCTGACTTCTTGCCCAACATCCCTTAGCCAGGGTTCAGTTTTCTTTCTGAGTTCCAAGTCAATTGCCCTCTCCAGCACCACCTGGCCCTCGATCTAGTGCTGGACAGTCTCTCTCCATGTCCCCAAATTCAGATCCCAACTTACGACCCATGCCTGACTGACTTCATCCTCCCAGATTTAACTCTGATGCCTGGTTCTACCACTTCTTAGCTCAATGGCTTGGAACTTGTGACAATGTCACTCAGCCTTAGTTCTCGAGCTAAATAATAATGCCCACCATCAGGGTTCTTCCAAAGACCTGGCACAGGGTCCTGCACTGCAGTCATCTCTCTGCAGCCTACCAACCTGCTCCCCACACACAATCCCCATGATCACATCAGTACCCTAGAACAAATAAAGACAGTCCCTGAAGTAATTGATGGGAGTCTCACTCTGTCGACAGGCTGGAGTGCAGTGGCACGATCTCGGCTCACTGCAGCCTCCGCCTCCTGGGTTCAAGCAATTCTCCTGCCTCAGCCTCCAGACTAGCTGCGATTACAAGTGTGTGCCACCACACCCAGCTAGTTTTTGTATTTTTAGTAGAGATGAGGTTTCACCAGGTAGGCCAGGATGGTCTCGATCTCTGGACGTTGTGATTCGCCCACCTTAGCCTCCCAAATTGTTGGGATTACAGGCATGAGCCACAGCACCCGGGCAACTTAATTGATTTTTATACAATCTGTACTGTATATTATACATGTTGCAACAACAACAATACTGCAGACTGTCTTCTGTAACCGGGCTGCAACTCCTCCAACATGGCCTGACAAGAAAGAAGCTGTCCTCATGCATAGGGGAACTTTTTCAGCCACACGGCCATGTATTTGGAATACTACTGGAATATTTAGTTGCATTTTATCCTTGTTCTACAAAAATAAGTAGAAACAGAAATCAAAAAGGGAAGTGTGGTTATCCATGATCATTACTGGTTTGATAAACCTACCTTGGAGACATCAAGGGAACTGGGGCCATGAAGATTGTGGGGCTAACCCCATAGAGGGAGGCTAGGGAGGTCGGAAACCAGCATGACATCATTCAACAGCACTGAAACAGTGAGGCAGGATTAGGACTGTTTTTCCATTCTTTAGCAATTGAAGTCCCTTATAATTTGCATGTGCAGCCTGGGACTTTCAATATGTGACGTAATATTACCAAAAGTTGGAAACTGTCTACAACTTTTAGTTATATTAATGATTGTAATTAAAACATCATATTTTAATGATGTTCTCTTGTTTTCTAAACAAACTGTGATATTTCATATCCAGTGGAAGGTTATTTTCCCAACACAACCAGGACCCGGCTTGCTCTAGGGTAGCAGCATTTCCAGGGTTCATGCATCTCCATTCCAGAAGAACACAAGGATTAGAACAGAGATGCTATTGCTGCCAGAACATGCTCAGTCCCAGAAGCGACACAACAGGGTACGTAGCTAGAGGACACTATGATACCACCCTCTCATCACAGGGCCACAGGGCATAGATGAGATCACTGTGACATGATGCCACCACCTTCTCTGGCCTCCTAGGTAGAGTCTGTTGGCTCACGCCGGCCTCTCCCTTCCTCTGAAGCCCACTCCTGACCTTTGCCAGGAAGCCTCTGAGTTCTCCAGCCAGGTGGTGGCAGCCAGGTGACCTCAGCCCTGTGACCACAGCCCTGGTCTGTGCACTCTCAGCTAAAGCTTGCTGCCCCACTCTGGTCTCCACCAAGCTCACAGAGAAACCTACAGGGAAGTCCAGCTGTGCAAATACCTCCCCAGTGTGTCTCTTCTACGGAGGTGGGGAAGGCTTGATGGGCATTTATTATTCATTTGCATATGAGATTCTCATGGCTGCTGTGACAGATTACCACATGCTTAGTGGCTGAAAACAACATAAATATATTCTCTTCTAGTTCTGAAGGTCAGAAGTCTGTATGGGTGTTACTGGCTAAAACCAAGGTTAAGGGCAAGGCTGTGTTCCTTCTGGAGATTCTAAAGGGGAATCCGGGTCTTCCCTTTTCTGGCTTGTAGAGGCCTGATATGGTTTGGGTACGTGTCCCCTCCAAATCTTATATTGAAATGTGATCCCCAGTGTTGGAGTTGTGCCCTGTGCTGGCTCCCCTTCCCTTCTACAGTGATCGGAAGCTTCCTGAGGCCTCCCCAGAAGCAGATGCCAGCACCATACTTCCTGAACAGACTGCAGAACTACGAGCCAATTAAACTTTTCTTCTAAATTACCCAGCCTCAGGTATTTCTTTAGAGCAATGCAAACACTGCCTAACACAGACCCCTGCGTTCCCTGCGCCGGACCCCATCCTGCAGCCCCACCGCTCTCAACTCTGCTTCCGTTATCACAGCTCCTCTCCCCTCTCTCTCTGACCCTCCTGCTTCCTTCTTATAAGGAGGCTTGTGATTAGTTGGGTCCACTGGATAATCCCAGATTATCTCCTTATCTCAAGATCCTTCGCTTAATCACATGTGCGAAGTCCCTTTTACCAAGGAAGAGAACATATTCACCAATTCTGGGGATTAGGATGTGGACAACTTCCAGGGGAGGCATTGTCTAACCTACACCGGTTCTGAAGACCCGCTCCGTGTTAGGGGCTGGAAGGACAAAGATGCATACGCTCCACTCAGGGGTCTACTTAGACCCCTGAGTGGACTCAGAAGGCATCTGTGGGGGCTCGGAGTGCTCAGAAGGGCTCAGAAGGTGGGCTCAGAGGGCTCAGAAGGGCTCCGAAGGTGGGCTCAGAGGGCTCAGAAGCCCCAGGGAGTCCAGATCCCAGCGCTGTGAGTTCTGCCCAGAAGGGCACAGACAGGGTCCAAGGATGTCCTGGGCACAGTCACAGTCATTCTCTGCAGAAGGGACTGTGTGGACAAAGGCATTGCAAGGGGGAAATTGCGTGGCCTGTGGGCAAAACCAGAAGACACCTGGGTGCAGCTGTGGCCCAGTTCCTTCAAGGAAGGGCAGGCGGTGTGGGGGCGCGGGGGGCAGAGCACCCAGCAGCGCTTCTTCCCAAGGGCAAAGAGGCCTTGGGGAGAGATGGACGGGGTGTGAGAAATGTCACCGGGCTGCAGGCGTGGAGCAGGACGGGGGTGCTGGAGGCAGGTAGACAGTGGTCCTGGCAACTAACAAGGAGGATGTGTGTAAAAGAGGCAAGCGTGGAAAGGCCCAGATGGGCCAGGACTGACGGGACATGGGAAGCGAGGGAAGGGGCACGTGAGCGGCACCATCTGAGGGTTCAGATTCCTCCACCACCAGCTGGCAGGTCACCTCCGAGCCCCCTCCCCACCCGCCGCCCCAGTTCTCAGCCAGAAGGGCTCAGAACACTACTTTTAAGTATGTCATACCATGGAGAATTAAAAATAGTTTTTAAAAGGAGAGGGATATAAATATCGCAAAGGCTCCTGGCTGCATGGAGCACCCCCCAGGAGAGGAAAGCAGGGGTGGGGCATGCCTCCATGCTTGGGGCCCTGGGTCCTTTTCAGTTAGACCCAGAGGTCTACAGTTCTGCAGGAACTGAACGTAGTTCTGGTCGACACCAAAATGACCCAGGGGCTTCCTTAAATTCCCCAAATCCTCCTTGGTTTTCCTGTGCCTTGGGGACAGCGGACCACAATCTCCAAGAAATAGTGGGACACAGGGGAACCAAATAAAAAGAGGGACAGAAGAGGTGCAGGTCAACCACATGGACCCCTCTGGAACGCACCATCTGGCACTTCCCGGCCCAACCCTGGCTTCCATCGTGTTGAGGAGCTGGCAGGGGCTTTCCCTGACCCCACAGCCCCTCACCACACACTCCCCTACCCTGTGGGTCCATGGGGCAGATTTTCCTCTGTGTCTCACCCTCTGCCATGTTCTCTATCCCAGGGCTACAGGACATAAAGGCGACCATGGTGACATGACATCACACGTTCTCTGGCCTCCTGGGTAGAGAGTCTGTGACTCACGCAGGTCTCTTGCTTCCTGTTGAGTTCCACTCTCCTGCCCTGTTAGGAAGCCTCCCCAGGGATCTGCAGCCAGGTGGTGACAGCCCTGTGACCAGAGCCCGAGTCTGTACACTCTCAGCTCAGGCCTGCTGCTACCACCCCAGTCTCCATCAAACTCACAGAGAAACCTACAGGCAGTCCAGCTGTGCAAATATCCCCCTAAAGGCTAGACTGGGCCTCCCTTCCCACCCCACACTCCTGCAGCACCCACGGTGAGCACCCATAGTTCCTACACGCTGATCTCAACCTCACCATACCCCTGTCCTCTCTGTACTGAGAACTCCTAGCATGTCCCATCCACCCATCCCTCCATCCCCAGCTCCCAGAATTTCAGGAGGACTCAACAACTGTTATATGACCAAAGGACCAGGCTCCAAGTGGGTAAGTCCATGTCCAAAGCAGGTTCAAAATGTACGGCGGGCAGACAGGCAGCCCTTGGAAAAGAAGGCTGGGCTGCCACACATACAGCAAGCATCCCCTGCTGTCATCACCAGAAGCATCTTCTACTCGTCATGTGCCCTGAGTCTGGGTTTAGAAAATACAGTTCCTAACTTCTTACAAGAAGTCTTCCAGATTGCCATATTCTGGATAGGAGCCTGATACTTGCTAACAAGGACACATATTTTCTACTCTGCAGGGAGGCTGGCTGGCCTCACCCCACCAACCTGATTCCAGCCTCCCAGACCCCTATATTCACAACTTGCTGTAGGAAAGAAGGGTGATCCCCTGTCCCACAGATGTTGGGGCTTTCTTCGGTACAGAATCAACTGTGGGACAACAGTGACAAGTGTGGGAGGCACGAGGCAGGGGTTCCAAGGCAACCCCTCAGTTCTGGGATGTGGGGCATCCTGATGGCCTTCATCCTGGGCTGCTGTTCCAAGGCAGAGCAGCTGACTTTAGCAAAAACATCACTGACAGACAGACAGACACACACACACACACACACACACACACACACACACAGAGCTATACACTACAAACACACATACACACACCTTTCCTTTTGCTGAGAGCATTTTACTAACACTTTCCATTTCTCTGTCTTCCTCTTTTTCGACACTGGGCGGGGTGATACATTTTTTTGGTTTCTTTGCCTCAACTACTCAGCTGTGCCCGTGTCCTGGAAAAGCAGCCATAGGCAATATGCAAATGAATGGGTGTGGCTATGGGCCAGTAAAACTTTATTCACAAAAAGAGGTAGCGGCTGGATTTGACCTGTGGGCCATAGTTTGCGAATCCCTACTCTGATTAAAAAAAAAA
>NW_016107367.1:8089463-8105564 GCF_001604975.1 Cebus imitator | reverse complement strand
AAAAAAAAAAAAAAAGAAAGAAAGAAAGAAAGAAAAAAGTAGGAAAAAAAGACAAACTGGTAAGGAAGAAAAAGTCCAAGATTTTTTGATGCTGCACTTGTGATTTCCAATGCTGCCTCTAATTCCTTCTGTGATTAACGCAATCTACCACTGTTTAAAAAAAAAAAGACATGGGGAAAGGAAAAAAAAAATTATAGAAAGGTTTCTATGGGAACGGGAAGTTCACTTTTAATGGTTCAATCACCCAAAAGACAATTGCTTTATTTTTCTCTCTTCCCCTCAGACACAGGGCAGATGTGATCTACAGCTTGTGGGCAGACGGACTTTGTCCAAAGCCTCAGCTATTCCAGTGAAAAATTAAATGCCAGAGTGTTCCACAGGTCAGGGAGGGCAGTTCATGGAATCTGGGCCTCTTGGGCAAAAGGTTGCTTCCCCAGAGCCGTAGCTCTGGTGAGACACCCCGCCCCTCCCATGAGGCTGTGGGGTCAGCAGGCCACTCAGGGCCGCTCTGATGCACAGGCCTAGCTGCTGACATGTGATTCCGTGGTGAAATCTCTCCCTAGATCTGCTGCCAACTGGACAGAGGGCTTCCCTCCCACTGCTGACAAGCCGTTTGCGAGATGGGCTTTGGTTTCACCTGACCCCTGAACACACTTGTTCCTTGGTACAAATGGGCATGGGTGGAGCCCAGAGCCCCTTGTTTGCCCCTATTGCGGGCCGGCCACTAAACCTCCCCAGGTACCTTCAACTTGTCAGCCAAGGACAAGTCAAGAATGCACATCATTTACAATGTACACCCATATAGCGAAGCTTATGAAATGCAACATTTTCCACCCAGGACACTTGGTGGAAGTGAGTCTCCAGCGGTCAGCAGTGAAAAGAATCTAGGATGCAGCCGGCTGTGCTTAGTAGAGCCCAGAGTCACACACCAGCCGTCCATGCATGCATGCCAGGGGCTGGAATGTAGATAGCGCTAGATGGGCAACTGCCAGGCCCGCCACTCCTTGACCACCTTCCCAGAGGTAGATTTGAGCCTCAGATAATCCCAACCCTCTCATTTTGCAAATGAGGAAACTAAGGAACAGCAAGGGAGAGAGATTTTTCAGAATCTCACGGCAAGTTCACAACAAAGCCAGGACGCCGGCTCAGGCCTTGAGCCTTTGGGTCTTGGCTGCGGCTTCCCCGGCTGCACTACGCCCCACCTGGAAGAGCCCCTGGAGAAAAATCCACACCATGAGATAGGGACAGAGCTGGCACTAGACCACGGCCTTTTGCCTGTAACCAGGAGTGAACTCAAAGCCCGGGGCCTGACCCCAGCCACAGCCAGAAAGAAACTTTCTACATGATGATTCATCCCTTAGAACGCAGCCACAGCCCCAGGGGTAGTGCCCTGGCAGGCAGTTCCTTGACAGGAAACCTCTGCATTTGGTTTCCTTTGGATTTTTATGTAGAAATCTTCAGCGCACTTGCTGTGCCCTCTAAGAGCTGGGGGAGGTGGGAATGGGAAAGGTCCCTCCTTGGCTCTATCCCTTCTCTGGCTGCTGGCTCACAGTGACCACAGCGGCATCCCCGTCCCACTGCTGTGTGCTCCCCTGCTGTGTGAACCGAAGGGCTAGAGTTAGACAGGTAAACAGGGGGAGATAAGGAACTGGAGGGGCGGGCTGTGGGTGCAGGAGGCGGTGGAGTTATGGGAGAGAAGGTTGGTGTGGCATCCTGAGCCAGGCCACAGGTGACCTTGAACAACAGGCCCCAGGGCTTGGACTTCATCCTGTAAGCCAGTGCAACCTAGCCTTTTTCTCATGGTGACATAGGACCATAGTACCATTTGTCCTGGGGTGGACCAAAGAGCTGCCGCGGCCCCCACTCTGCGGCCCTCAGCTCACGGGTTGGGAAGCTCTGCTGCAGGTCACAAAACCTGCTGGTGGCTTTAATAAAGTGCTCCAGTGGCTGGGTGGTGGGTGGAAAGCTGTAAAGAAGTCAGTCACCGCGGAGTCTCGCAGGAGGAACGCAGGTGCCTGGGCCTGAGGCAGCAGAACAAGAGAAAGTGGGCCAGGGCTGATCCTTCTGAAAGCGCAGGCCCTGTCGTGCCTCTGAGCCTGCCTTGAAGCACTTCCAGTAACTTCTCTCCCTTCTGCTCTGTGCAACGCAGAACCTACGCAGTCAAGTTTCTGGCCTTCAAAGTCCAGGTCAAGAATGACAGCATCAAAGCCCCAAAGCACCAGAACGACAGGGGACGGCCCAAGGCAGAACTGACCGCTGCACCGCTAGAATCAGAAAATTCAAGCTCCAGTCTGGCTGGGTGCCCATGACAGTTTCACGTTCCTGAAAGGCAGAGACTAGAACCAGCTTTCATCCCCAGTGTCTGAAAGATGCTACGTGCTAAACAGCGCAGAGAAGGGCTGTGGGTTATTTGGGTGCTGGAGGCTTCACACATGAACGAAACCTTCTTTAAATTCTGGCCCAACATCCCTTTTTGTCCAATAGTGCAGTGACCCCCAGAACTGGTGGAGCACTGAGCTGGACCCTGAGGCTCAGGCAAAAAGAGAGGGAGCAGCCAGAACAGGTTGTCTTTGGAAGGACACCGGAGCCCTCGTAGCCAACAGCCAGGCAGGGAGCTAAGGCATAGACCTATTAACTCACCACCTCTAGCGTCAATTTGAGAAAATATGTCCCTGCCTTCCAATATGGCTCCAAGGAATCGGGGACCACCTGGCAGAGGCTGCCAACACCTGCAATTCCATCTTCTCCTCTCCAAAAAGGTCAACAGCTTGGACCACCCCCGTTTTCTTGCAAGGGACCCTGTGAGGGTGGCACAGGCCGTCTGCCCAGAGGGATGTGTCCGTGCTCTTTCCAAGGGCTCCTCCTTGACGAAGGCCTTTATTAGCAATGCATGTTAACATATGCATGAGAACCGTATCTGCTCCAGAATCAGACAAACGAAGGTGAGAGGCAGGCCTCTTGGCAGGGGCCATCATTCTGCCCAGCTCACCCTGACCTCCACAGACAGGTCTAGAAATCTTCATTCCAATGTTTTTTGTGGGGCAGAAGAAATCATACTGCATGGATTTCAGAATCCCACAGTTCAGGGCGAGAGATCAAGGCCTAGGACGAGCAAGTGAGCAGAGGCCAAGCTACCTCTAAGTCAACTTAAACACATAGATATATGAAAAGATAGAAAAATAAAGCTCTATTATTAAACCATTCTTCCCTGAAATGCAGTATCCCAGAGGCCATAACCTCAGGGCTACCTCATTACTGACCCCAGGATTACCCCAACCCAGGGCCCCAAGAGAGTTGAAGCTTTCTGAAAAGAATCAGGAATGCCTGACCCTGACAGCAGCTGCTGCCTGCAGATGGAGGCCGGGAATCCTTCTCAAGCCCTATGATTACAGATCCGTAAAATCCCGCTGCGGCCCTCCTTCCATCGCCACGACTGTGGCTACCTGTGCTATAAGCAGGCACTTAAGTTTTAGCAGCAGCCCCTCTGCCTGGACTCCACCTGCCTCCCTCAACTGCCACCTGCACTGAGTTCAGAAGAACAAGACCCCGCTGGAGGCCCCCAAAGCTGATCATGCAGGCACAGAGCAGCCAGCCGACACCCGATAGCCAGTTATGGCAGATGCTCTAAGCTCAGTGCAGAGCACCTTCTGGACTTTGCCCTTTGGCTGAGACTTCCTGAGTACCACAGAACCAAGGAGAGAAAATGCCTATTAAGCATTCAGTCAGGAAACTGAAGGAAAAATCAAGAGAAGACAGATGCTGGCCCCCAACTCCACTCCCAGACTCTTCTCAGCAATGCTAAGCAAAGCACAAAACCTGACACAGTAACTCTACAGTGCTAATGTCCCCCAAAAGACATGGACAGCTTCATTCATTCATAATAGACCCAAACTGCACACAACCCAAAGGTCCCTCAACAGGTGAAAGGATCATCAAACGGTGGCGCATCTACACCATGGAATAGTACTCAGCAAAAAAGGGAACTCCAGATACAGGTGACAGTACAGAGGAATCACACCAGCACAATGCTGAAAAAAAAAAGGCTGGGGTACATCCTGTAGGATTCAATTGAGTATCAGGTTCTAGTGGCAAAAGTAATTTTCAGTAATGAAGATCAAGTTAGTACCCTTGGTTGTCAGGGGCTGTGTTACTGGCTGGGAAGGAGGAGCTAGGGTACTTGACCATCTAGGGTACTGGAAATCTACATCTTGATCTGGGTGATTGTTACACAGATGTACCCATATATAAAGTTTTGTCGAATTTAAAAATATGTGCACATTTATACATATACATATACATTTAAAAGTTTGTTTTTTAAATGGTGAAGCCTGTTGATGCTTACATTGTAACTGACAATTCCCTAAAAGTGAGGACAGTTCACTGGGAGCTGAGGGGGAGGAGCCTACTCAGTGAACTCCTACCCAACCTCCAGGACCCATCTCAAATTGTCCCTATTCTGTGAAGCCTTCTCCCACTGTTCTGGTTGTAACCTAATGCCCATATTGCCGGGCATCTCTTCACAACGTCAGTCTTCTCTAAACCAGGAGCTAATCCTGGAGGAATGCAGGAACTTGTTGCACCAAGCATTGGTTAGTATGTGCTTATTAAATACCCAAAGATTGCCTAAGAACAGATATACACACACACACACCCTGACAGTTAAAACAAAATGGTATCTCAGCAGAAGACACTAATGCCCACCCCCAAATAGGAAGTCAGTTTTTCTAAGGCAACAGGATCCAGGCTTGGCTTATCATCAAAAGAGACACTTTCAACATCCCCAGCCCAAGCCTCCTCCTTTAATCACGGCCAGAGAGATCAGAAGAGCACAGAGCAAACAGTTTCCAGTGTCCACCCCAGGAGGCTACCAACTCCTTTTTGAGGTCACCTCTGCCAGCACTGTCCTTGCCCAAGCTAGGGGCGGGCCAGATCCACCTGGGCTCCCAGGAAACATTCCATCAGGTGTAATGTTTAAACCTAACTGCTCCGCCATCCCCCAGCGGCTGGGGCTCCCTGCCCTCTAACAGTAGCCACTGCCCTTGCTGGGGGAGGGCACCAACAGCCCCATCACCTCTCTGCCCAGGCCTCCCAGCTGGCTCCCAGCCCCTCCTAACCTTGAACTCTCTAGAAACCCATGCCTGCAGGCGAAGCAGCTACAGAAACTTCACCTGTACAGGTCAAGGTGGGTGAAGAAGGGCCGGAAGTGGTGTTCCATCCAGTTCTGCAAAGCCCACGTATTTAAAAAAGAAGAAGAAGAAGAAGAAAGAAGAAGAAGAAGAAAGAAGAAGAAGAAGAAGAGGAGGAGGAGGAGGAAGAAGCAGCAGCAGCAGCAGCAGCTGGAAATACACTTCCACGAGGAAGAGCTCTCTTTTGGGTGGGTAGGTTGTGGGAAAAATTATGGGTGACTTTTTTCCTTCAAATATTTTTGTGCTTTCTAAGTTTCCACATTGAATAAATTCTTTTGAAAGAGAAACACACTTCATGTGTGGCACCGCCACCCCCAGCCGCTCTACACCACGGGAGCTTCTGTTTCACCTCTTCTCAGCTGCCTCCCAGGTAGACGCCCTGGTCCCCATGTCCTGTGCCCAGGCAGGGTCCGCGTGGTGGCGGGCTGGACTCTCGCGCTCTCCCTAGTTGGAGTCCTGATCTTGCAGGGGAGGGGCAGCTCCCTCAGCAAAGTGGACACTGGAGATGGGTGCTTGCCTGACCTCACCGATCCGATCCGCACCCCTGACCTCCTCTCCCCAGCTCACCCCCTGAATTCAGCGCCGCCCACCATTCAATTCCCCTTGCTTCGAAGGTACTTAGAAGTGCGCGAACTCTTACACTCTCTCTCTCTCACACACACACACTCACACACACACACACACACACACACACACACACACGGAGTCGCACTGTCTCCTCCCCTCCCTGACCTGGGCCACCGCCCCCAAGAGCCCAAACACAAACTTCTCCAAACTCGCAGCGGTGGCTGGAGGGAGTGGTGACGTCCCCCTAATGAAAATGCGAGCCCTGTCCCCCCAACACACACACGTGTGGCGCCCCACCCCCTGGGCAATTGTAAATCTGGCCGGGCCCGACGCCCTGAGGCATGGGGGCGGGTGTCCAACTCCAGCCCCCCACCTCAAGGCAAATGACAGGAACCGTGAGCTGCCCGCGAGCGGGGGCGGCGCGAGGGAGTTGCCAAGTGTTGGAGCGGCGACCCGGGCTCCCCGAGCGTCCTGCCTGGCGATCCCGGGGCGAGCCGGGGCTGCGTTACCTTGCAGGTTCTGCACTCGGATGTCGCTGATCTGCCCGATGAGCTCCTCGCGTTGGAACCAGTCCCACTCGTGCGCAGCCATGAAGCGCGGGCGGGAGGGCCCGGGCCAGGGCGGCGCGGGCTGCGGGCGCGGAGAGCCTGGCGGGCGGGCGCACGAGCGGCACGCACCCGGCGAGGGCGCCGCGGAGCTGGAGCGGCGGCGGGAGCGGGCTGGGCGCGGGAGGGGCGGGCGGCGCTGTCGGGGCCGCCCCCGCCGCTGGCGGGCAGCGAGCGGGCGCGGGGCGGCGGGTGCGGGGCGCCGGGCTCGCGCTCACTCCCCCGTGCGGGGGCGGGGACCCCGGGAGGCGGGGGGCGAGGGGCGGGGCGGGGCGGGGCGGGGCCGGGGCGGGAGGCTGGGTCAGGCTGGTTTCTTTTTTTTTCTTTCCGGGGTGTTTGTTGGTTGGATTGTTTGGTTGCAAACCTGCAGTGATGAGACGCGGGTCCCGGCCCCCAGATTGTGATGTCTCAATCAATTGCCGGGTGACGCAACTGGGGGTGAGCCCGCGGGTCCCAGTACCTGCTCCAGGAGGCTGCGCGCAGCGCCTCCCTCCCGTCCGGATAAGACGCCCCCTCCTCGGGTCCCTTGTCCCCTGCACATTCAGGAGAGGCAGCCCCCACTAACAGGGACCAGGACCCGAGTCCTGTCCATCCCCGAATCCTGGGAGCCCTGCGTGGGGAGAGTCGAGGGCCTGGGTCGGGGGCAAACTAGGGTGGAGATGAAGTTGTGGGAGCTCCAAAGTGGGGGGCAGCGGGAGAAGGGCCTCCTTCGTTGGTTTAAATACTAGGAGCCTTTCCGGTCCAGAGATGTGACCCCAATTTTTAGGAAGGAGCGAGAAGCAGGCCACTCCTAAGAGCTGGAGTACGCAGTGGGGTGTCCGGCCACTAAGTCTCCAAGTGACCCTCTCTGGGGTCACTTGAAATGACTGAAAATGCCAGGCTTGACCTTCCGGTCCCCTCCCCCCCACCTCCACTGTTTAGAGAATTCCTGGATCTTATCTTGTTTGGGGCCGACCATGCGGTTTACACTGCGTAAAAGTGAGACCCTACAGTTACCGAATTTGCCCAAGGCTGAAGAATGACCTAGGAGCAGGAAGTCCCAGCCCCTGCTCCCAGCTCAGTGCTTGGTCCCCTTCTGTAACAACTAAAAATGGCTTTAAATATGCAGTAAAAGAGAGGGGGGAAATGGACAGGGCTCACTGGGCGTTTAAACACAGGGCCTGTGTGCATCACTGCTCTGTTCACAGCAATGAATTCTGGAAACCCGGCTACTCACTAATTACCCAGTAGCTATGGAGGTCCCCGTGAAGGACAGGCCTGTGTCCTTGAGGCAGGCTCTGAAGGAGGGTGAATCTACCCTCAAGTCATCCATGGGGGCGGGGCTGCAGTGGCCATTAAACAAGGAAAGGAGATCACTGAAGTGCACTCCGGAAAGGAGAAAGTTTGGGTTAAGGAACTGGGAATGGGGGTGGAGGGCAGCAGAGGTCTCTAAAGACTGACCTTGAAGCTGAGCCCTGAAGGAGGGGAGGAACCCCCACTGGGACAGCAGTTTGGGCGGGGGTGGGGGGAGGGGGATCAGTGGAGACAGAAGTTGAGGCCCCCTCAGGGGCTCCAGGGTTCCAGGGCTTGAGGCAGGAACTTCCTCCTGCTGGCTTGATTCTTAATCTTGTGGTCATTTCACACTCCAAGGAGCAGGATCCCTTTCTTCGTCCTGTCCCGTGGAGCCAGGGCAGTAGTAGCAGCCAAGCTAATTTTGCCCCATCTGCTAGCCATCTCCCTGTTTTTACACTGCAATTTATTTTCCATAGTTGCTGTGGGGTGAAGTTGTGCTGAAAACCATTTTCTTTACAAAGCAGAGAGCTGAGAGAATCAGCCCTCTCCATCCTGAGAAAGGTTGCTGGGAATCTGGCTTTAAGCCATGGGCCGTGTGGATGTCAGCTGCAGGGATGGGCCATTTTTCATGGTGCAAAGATGACTGGCCTGGGGAATGGACAGCCACATCATTTGGTGAACATTACCCAGACAGCAACAGTTCCCTAGCAGGGAGGGACTATGAGCACCATCAATTGAACACCAACTGAATACCAGATGTTGGATGACTCTCAGCCGAAATTACTTCTTTGCTTTGCAGTAAGGTGGAAAGAATTTTAGGTGTTTTTCAAAAAGGAAGAGAAGCCAGTACTGAGCATGAGGCTGGCCTCTAAAAGGTACTTGAATATTCATTGAACTCATGTGTCAATATCACCCTCGTCCCCTTCGGTGTCTCTGGCTCCTCAGTGGAGCACACAAGGTCATCTGTGATTGATCCGTGCCCCTCAATCCCGGCTCTACACTTTTGTCCCAGCAGTGCTGAGCTGCTGCAAGTCCTGGCCATATCCAGTCACTTCCAGACCTTTGCTCAATTTTCCCCTTTGAAATGCCCTTCCCCTGCTCCCTGCACTTCGCCTCTACCTAACTTACTCCTGCTTAATCATGTGCACCTCCGAGAGCCTTCTCCAGCACCCATAGGCCCAGCTGGGTGCCTGTCTTATACGATTCCTATAATATTAGGTACAATCACATAATATTCAATGAATGCTGCAATTCTGCTTCCCCAACGCATGGCACTATAATCATGTTTACTTGACGGTTTTCCTCAATAAATTTTGAAGTACTTGAAAACAAGGGCTGTTCTGTGTCTGGCAGAGAGAGAGAGAGGTCTCAACATTAAATGGATGGATGAATAAATGATTCTCACTATAGGCCTAAGCCCAGAAAGCAGAGGACCAAAATGAAAAAACAGTTGACCTTCCTGTCCCAGGCCCCAGTACACTTCTGGAAAGGTGATGTTTAAGAAGTTTGCATATGCGCAGCAGACAAAGCACATGCTTTTGGGAACCAGGCAAATACCAGTCTGTGAAACGTCCCTTCCTCTGGGTGTGCCCAGCCTCCTGGGTCTGGAGCTGGCTGGGGGAGAAGGGTGTGTGACTTTCAGAAAGAATTAGGTATTCGGCATCTTGCGTGAATCAACAGTACTCTTTTTATTTTGCACTTTTTGGGGGGAAGGAGAAGTATTCTGCGCGAAGGCTTGGCTTCCTGGGAGTTTCCAGAAACTGAGTTTATAGAAGTTGCCCAATTCTGCTAGAGTCCTTGTCATTGTTTAAAACTGATTTCTGCTGAAGGAAAGGACTTGGAGTCAGAGAATTGTAGAGAATCCCCGAAATGAACCTTAGAGATCACTAAATCTAACATCTCTTCCCGAGTACGGGCTTCTAAAACATGGTCCAGACAGGCCCAGACTCCCTGCGCCATCTCATGATGGATGGCCCAGCGGTCTTCCTGCCTCTCCTTACGCGAACTGACGAACTCTGGCAGGAAACCCAGGCGGAGGTTTTCATCTCCTCATCCCAGACCCACTCTGGGGAAGAATGGGACAATGAAGATAACCCCAGCGTATCCTCCCAGCCATTTCCAGGAAGGGAGTGTGCTGGGGGCTTTGGGAAGTAGGATGCTGCCTTCTCTGGTCCCGGCCTCAAGCCCTCACATGAGTACAGCCCTTTAGGGTTTGGGCAGCCCTTCCTTAGCCAGTGTTCATCTGGTCTTTGCAGTGACTTCATGAGGCCAAGGAGGCAGGGATGAGTTTTAGATGGGGCTTAAAGCTACCCAGTAACCTGCCCAAGATCACAGAGCAAGACAAAAACCAGACTCTGTCCTATAGCTCTTACCGCCTACCCTCATCTCTTCCAAATATGACTGCATAACGGCTTACACTACGGGCCAGACCAACGCTTAGCAATTGGTATTAGTCATATGTTTAATGTCGTATTTTTTGAAAAGTCTTAATTCCATTAAATCAGAGTGCTCACCAGCATATAAAAACCTTTAGAAATTTCAAATTAAGTCCAATGAAGTGATTATTTTGGATCCTAGCTAGATTGACCAATGCATATCTTTCAAATGGGCCAAAAACATCTTGTGGGCAGGGGGCTTGAATTATGATGTCGCCGGTCTGCACTGTATCATAAAGACCCCCTGGAATTGGTCACCCAGGGTCTGGCCCTGTGCTAGCACTCAACCGTGAACAAGACCCAGAATCTACCTGTGAGGAGGGGTTCCAGCTCTCTACAGTATTGCCTGGCTCTGCAGTTTAGACCTTGTCGAAAAGGCATCCAGGAGCCTTCAGAGGACTTAAAGGGATCAGACTGTCCCTTTAGTTGTGGTGTGGAGAGGAATGAGGCAGGCTGTCAGGCAGCCCGGCTGGCCTCAGTGATACAGGTGTCAGGCGGCCTTCACCAGAGTGGTGGTCACAGAGATGGATTCTCCAGCTGTTCAGACAGTGGAGTCAGCAGTACCTGGTGGCTGGCTAAGGAATTTTGCAACACCCTGTCCATACGCTTTTGCTTCTAGGACTGCTGTATGTCGGTTACACCCAGTACACTGCAAACTCCTCAAGAATGCCTTGCAAGCAGAGCAGTCTCATTCAACTGTGCATCACCAGAGCCCAGTACTGTGCTGAGCACATAGTAGGAGCTCAATAAATGTTAGTTGCATGCATGAATAAACAAATTATATTTAAACTTCACCAAGCAATAACTCCTAATCCTCATTGAGTACCAAGCTCCTCAAGAGAGTCAGGGTCTCACCTGTCTCATCTTTGCCTAGGGGATGCTGGGCGTCAGCCTGTCTGCTGAGGTTTTTCCTACTCAACTTTTCTCACCCATTGCCACCTTCCTCCAGGAATCCTGTGGGGGATGATGCAAAGGATGGTAGCAGAGAAAGATGCTGAGACACAGAAAGAATCCAGGCTCAGGCAAAAGGATGGTAGGTGTGGTGCTGTAGGCAGCAGACAGGAGTGGCTACTCACGAGCTATGTGACCATGAGCAAGCTCCTGATTTCTTTTGGCCTCTGTGCTCTCATCTGTAAAATGGGGCCCAGCGTCCCTATCTGGAAGGATTGTGTGAGATCAGAGATGAGCATCTAGAGAAGAGATGCTTCAGTGAGGCTCTTCAGTAAGATTCAGATCGTTCCCATGGCACAGAGTGAACAACAT
This sequence comes from Cebus imitator, assembly GCF_001604975.1. NCBI lineage: Eukaryota > Metazoa > Chordata > Mammalia > Primates > Cebidae > Cebus > Cebus imitator. The sequence continues at coordinate 8,094,236 of NW_016107367.1, read as the reverse complement.
TCAGAAGAAAAACTTCCCCTGACCTTGGGAGATTACCTATAAGCAAAAGATTAATATATTCTCTGAGATTTTATTAAATTTTTTGGTGCGTGTAGGTGTTGGTGGGTGGTTAAAAAAATCCTGCTTCCCTAAGTAGATGGCACCGGATGCCCCAATTTCCACAAATAAAATCCTTCATTTCTCCCAGGTTTGAACAGTCAAAGGCTGCTTCCCTAGAGCCAGCTCTGTTAATTTTTTTTTTTTTTTTGTAGACATTAGAACACTATTTAAAGCATGAACATCTCCCAGTGAAGCAAATGATAAACTTTCCCACCTGCGAAGTGTGAGGTATTGGCAGTGTAAAGATGTGAAGAGATAGAGGGTACCATGGAGGGAAAGAAAGCACCGTACATGAGGCATTTGCAACAGCATTGCAGATTTTATATGTGTGTGTGTGTGTGTGTATGTGTGTGTGTGTGTGTGTGTGTGTGTGTGTGTGTGTGTGTTTAACATTTGGAACCAAAAGCCAACTTTGTTGCTGACGGTCCCAGGAAGCTCACACCTATAATCCCAGCACTTTGGGAGGCCGAGGAGGGCAGATCACATGAAGTCAGGAGTTCAAGACCAGCCTGGCTAACATGACGAAATCCCGTCTCTACTAAAAATACTAAAATTAGCCAGGCATGGTGGTGGGCACCTGTAATCCCAGCTACTCAGGAGGCTGAGGCAGGATAATTGCTTGAGCCCAGGAAGCAGAGTTTGCAGTGAACCAAAATCGCACCACTGCACTCCACCCTGGGTGACAGAGCAAGACTCTGTCTCAAATGAATAAATGAATAAATAATAAAAATAAAAACTTAGGTGTGGAGCAAATAAAATCCTTGAGCTAGCCCTTCGAACTGACATTCCTTGCATGGACAACTCAATTTCAACAAATTTCTTGTGCATCTATTAACTTACCATGCAGCTGACATTGACCAAGAACTCACTATTTCCCAAAGATTAGGTCAAGTGCTTTGTATGTATTATCTCATTTAATCCTTTCAATAACTCTTCCAATGAGATACTGTTATCATCCTGATTTTATTGATGAGGAAACTAAGGACAAAAGAGTTCAGTAATGTCCCCAAGGTCACACAAGTCATTAGGTTAGCCAAGAAGGAACTGGAGTTCACATGTTGTACAGAAACCAAGTCTGATCTTTCTGCTCTGCAGCAGCAGTCTTTGAGTAGAATGGTTGAAGTTAAGAGATTCACTAAGGAACACTTTCAGCCAATTGTTGGTCTTAGGTAAACAAGCTCACAAGGGGTGAGTTTTCCCTATTAGGCTGGCAACAAAAAGTGCCTCCATTGCCCTCTGCAGAAAGGTTTCTTCCGTGTGTGTGAAATGCTGGGGGCATTTCCGCCTCTGACCCCTGAGCATCCGAAACAATGTGGCTGTGCTGGAAAAGTATGTATGTTTCCTGCTGTTCAAATTGATTTCAACCAGCAGATTCCAAAACAAAGCAAAAAAAAAAAAAAAAAAAAAAAAGCCTTTATCCAAGCCAGCAAAGTCTTGTCAAGTTTATGTGATAAGATGTCCAAATCCATCCTTGGTATCCAGTGTCCAGAGAGGACCTCCACCAACCCTTCCCTTCCCGCAGGGGCATGAAGCAGGAGAATCTCATTTCTCCTCCCATGAAACTGGGCTGTGATGCAAGACAGGTGAGCCCCAGAATTGGGGCTTAGCTCTGGAGGGTCCTTGGCTTCGTCTAGGAAAGAATTCAAGGATGAGTTGGCGGTGTTAAACGGCAACTTTTATTGAAGCAGGAGTGTTACAGCAGCAGCAGAGGCTTGGCAGCGTACCCAGAACAGTAGCTCAGAGGCAGTTCGCTTTTAATTATATTGCACATTAAGGGGCAGTTTATGCAGACATTTCTAGGAAAAGGGTGATAACCTCTGGGTTGTTGGGCCATTGCCATGGAAGGGGGTGGTAACCTTCAGGTGTTGCCATAGCAATGGTAAACTCACCGGGCACACTGTGGGGTGTCTTATAGGGAGGTCCTTCTGTCCTGACCTGTTTCAGCTAGTCCTCAGCGTGACCTGGCGTCTGAGCCCCACCTTCAGAGTCCACTCCTGCCTCCCACCTCAGCTGGACTTAAGGATTTGCTTGACTAAGAGAATGTAGTGGATGCAATATTTAGGGGCCCCCGAGGCTGGGTCATAAGAAGCCTTGTAGCATTTGTCCTAGCCTCTTAGAACACTCGCTCTGGTCACAGGCTTCTTCCTTTTTTTACATTTTTTTTGAGACAGAGTTTCTCTCTTTCGCCCAGGCCGGAATGCAGTAGTACAGTCTTGGCCCACTTCTTCCATTTAATCAATCTGAGAGTGCCATGCTATGAGGAAGCCCAACCAGCCACGTACGGGGTGACATAGGTCCCACCAGCCCCCAGCTGTTCCAGCCATCTCAGCCCAGGAGCCAAGCAGGTGAGTGAAGAGCCACCTCAGACAAGAGTTCATCTTCAGCCCAGCTGAGCTTTTGGCCTGGCTACCGCCCCACCTATCACCTGACTGCAACAGCATGAGAGAGCCCACACAAGAATTTCCCAGCAGAACTCAGTCAACCCCCAAAATCCTTGGAGAAAATCCGTTGCTTAGCTTTAAGCTGCTCAGTTCTGTTACACGGTACTAGCTAACTAGAGCACGATTCTCTCCTCTCCATCTCCCCCACGTCCTGGCCCAGGCCACCATCATCTCCCCCTTAGGTTCCCTCCACTGCCACCTGCCTGTTTCCTTGCCTGCCATGGTGGTCTCCAACCTCACTCCCAGGGTAATCTTCAAATGTCATTGGAGCATGTCACTCCCTGGCCTCCCCCTGCACGTCTCATGAGAATCAGCCTCCTTGCCATGTTCACAGGGCTGGAGAAAGCTTGGCCCCTCCTCTTATTAGTTCCCCCTCCTCTTTCAAGCCTCCTGTTTCTTTCAGTTCCTCAAAAGAGCTGCTTTATGTGCAAACCCTATGACCCAAGAACTTCACTGAGGTCTGCACTCACCAGAAGTGTACAAGTATTGGCCAGGCATGGTGGCTCACTCCTGTTAATCCCAGCACTTTGGAAGGCTGAGGTGGGTGGATCATTTGAGGTCAAGAGTTCAAGACCAGCCTGGCTAACATGGTGAAACCTCGTCTCTATTAAAAATGCAAAAGTTAGCCAGGCATGGTGGTATAGGCCTGAAATCCCAGCTACTCCGGAGGCTGAGGCAGGAGGATCACTTGAACCTGGGAGGTGGAGGTTGCAGTGAGCCAAGATCGCACCACTGCACTCTAGCCTGGGCAACAGAGCAAGACTCCATCTCAAAAAAAGAAAAAAAAAGGAGCGTATACATATATTCCTTCAAAGATGTGTTCAGGAGTATTCATGGCAGTGTTACTCTCCATAGCCAGCGCAGCCCAAAGATCCATCAGGAGGAGGATGGGTAAATCATGGAATACAATTCGTCAAGGAGAAGGAGAGAATGACACGCATGAGTCTCATAATCCTAACATGAGGTGAAAGCAGCCAGTTACAAAATAGTGCATGCTGCAGAGTCCTGTTGAAAAAATGCTCAAAAACAGACAATCTGTGGTGAGAGACGTCAGGATGGTGGTTAGCCTTGGAGGGAGGTGGGGAATGGGAAGGAGGGAGGTGGGGAATGGGAAGGTGGGAGGTGGGGAATGGGAAGGAGGGAGGTGGGGAATGGGAAGGAGGGAAGTGAGGAATGGGAAGGAGGGAGGTGGGGAATGGGAAGGAGGTAAGGAGGGCCGCTGCGGTGCCCGCCACGCTTTGTTTCTTATGTGGATCTGGTTACGCAAGTGTGTTATTCTCTAGGAGACAGTTCACCAATTCTACATTTTCTGGCTGGATGTTCAATATAGTATTAAAAGAAAATAAAAGTACTGTCCTGTCTCCATCCAAACGACTTTCCTACACACTCCTTCCAAATTCCTCCACCTGGAGTTTACTGCATTCTCTTAGTCTTCTTCTGGTTTTTCAGATCTAGCTCAGATCTCCCCTCCTTGGGGAACCCTTCCTCTGCCACAGCAGTCAGCCACGGCTGTGGGACAAAGCACAGTGGCTCAAAGCAGCCTCATTCATTAGCTCATGATTCTGGTGGTTTGCAATTTGGGCTGTTGGGGAGGAAGATATGGACCAGTTTTGAGGAAGCAAGGCATGAAGAAAGAGAATCCTGGTTCAGTGCCCATCTGGAAAGCTTCACTCATGCTGATCTGATTTAGTGCGTAGTTAGATTGTGCTTTATAAATGCATAAACAAAGATTTGATAAGATTTGTTCTATAATCCCAGCTGAACACACGTGGCAGTTACTGTGCTGATAGCTGGGGACAGAGGGGTGACTAAGATTAACACAGGAGATGGGTATGGCTTCATTTGTTCATTTTTTAAATTCCTTTATTTGTTCATTCATTTCCCTAACCAACTTTAATGGAGGGCCTGCCAAGTGCCAGGCAGCATTCCAAGCCCTGGCATCCAGTGATGAACCAGACAGACAAGATTCCTGCCCCCACAGAGCTGCACCTTAGGAAGTCCAGCAGTGAAGGAGGCAGAAAATAAACAGAGGAAAAGACACATGATGGCAGCCTGTGAGAAGTGCTAACAAAACAGACACAAGTGCGTCTGCAGGGGCCGAGGTGTCTGCAGGTATATGGAGTCCAGTTCTGCTGGGGCAGACGGCTGGAAAACTTCCTAAAAATAAGTACCGTCTTTTTAGTAGAAGCTATGTCAGGGTATTAATGTGTGGTTTTTTTTTTTTTTTTTTTTT
>NW_016107367.1:8064277-8089347 GCF_001604975.1 Cebus imitator | reverse complement strand
TGGCACAATCTACGCTCACCGCAACCTCCGCCTCCCGGGTTTAAGTGATTCTCCTGCCTCAGCCACCCGAGTAGCTGGGATTACAGGCATGAGCCACCGCGCCTGGCTAATTTTGTATTTTTAGTAGAGATGGGGTTTCGCCATGTTGGTCAGGCTGGTCTCAAACTCCTGACCTCAGGTGATCTGCCCGTCTCAGCCTCCCACAGTGCTGGGATTACAGGCATGAGCCACCGTGCCTGGCCCAATGTGTGTTTTTTTTTTCAGACAGAGCCTTAGTCTGGAGTTTACCATAAAGTAAACATCATTTTCCTACTTTGTAGATGGGGAACCGATGTTCAGAGAAGTTGAGTCACTTGCCCAAGGTCACACAGCAGTGTGAGGGTGGCTCCACACTGGTGTGTCCCAAAGGGCATCTGCAGTCCAGGCTTGTTCTCTTGGTAGAGGCAATAAGGCCTGATGAAGCCATGAAAGAGAAGTGGGTTTTTACCTGGTGGGCAATGGCCAAGGGGAGTGAAGGGAGCCCGGTGAGCCATGCTACTAGCTGTGAAACTGCCTGGTGTGGTCCAGGAGCTCAGTGCAGCCTGGGCCAAGCATATGAGCTGGGAAGGAAGGGTGGAGGGCCGGGCTCAGAGGGAGAGTGCGTTCTTGTTGATGGCACCACGGTGGGTGCAAGGCTGGGGAGGGACGATTGTAGGCTCTCGTTGAAACTCAGCTACCTAGAGCCTGTTTTCCCATAGGCCTCCAGCTCCTCAGCTGCAGGAAGGAGACCGTATAGTGTTCAGAGCACAGGCTCTGCAATCAGACGGCACAGCCTGGGTACGTGGTGGGCTTAGCAATTTGCTCTTGTGAGATGCAATGAGATTTCTCAGCAAATTCTCCATCTCGGATTTGGCTTCGTCTGTGTCTGAGTCTCCATCTCATGCAGCTAGCTTATCATGGATCAGCACATTCACATCATTTCTTTGATCCTTTTCAAAAACAACAGCCTGGGTTCAAATCTCAGCTCCACCACTTCCTCCCTGTGAGGCCTTGGGGAAGCAACATATCCACTTGGTACCTCTTGTAAAATGGAGGTGGGAGTGACTTTTATTTTTTATTTATTTATTTTTAGACAGTCTCATTCTGTCACTCGGGCTGGAGCGTAGTGGTGTGATCTCAGCTCACCTCCCAAATTCAAGTGATTCTCGTGCCTCAGCCTACTGAGTAGCTGGGATCAGAGGCATGAGCTACCACACCCAGCTAATTTTATGTATTTTTAGTAGAGATGAGGTTTCGCCATGTTGGCGAGGCTGCTCTTGAACTCCTGTCCTCAAGCGATCCACCCACCTGGGCCTCCCGAAGTGTTAGGATTACAGGCATGAGCCACCATGCCCAGACAGCAGTGACTTTTAAATGAAGTAATATATACATGATGTGGAGAACTGTCTTGGCACAGAGTAGACACACAGCAAGGACCATGTGCTGTCCTTGGGGGCTTCTGACCAGACCCCACAAGCCAGTGTCACTCCCAGGCCAGTGTAAGTGTTTTCTGATGGCAGCATCACTAGCGAAGGCAGGACCCTAGAGAGGGCAGGATCCCCCGTCAAGGCAGGTCCCGAGGTTTCCAGTGAACCCAGTGCCTTCAGTTCAGGGGGCGGCCGCTGGCCCAGATGGAGCCAGGGGGATTCTGGAGCTTGGTTCACAAAGAGAGGAGGGTACTGCACGATCTCTGTAGCCAATCACATTTTTTTTGTACAGTTCATTTTACCAATGAAAAGGCGCTGGCAACATCTCCTAGCCAATTAGCCACAGCCTCCGGTGCCGATTCAGCAAAGCCATGTTTGACCAGATCCGAGGCTCACTCCCCTGTGGAGCTGCTTCCTAATTATGTTACTTCAAGCACCCACCCCTGGGGTGTAGGTTAAAGTTAACCAGCACACTCATGTACATCAATCGGTGTAGACGGAGGTGCCGTTCTGAAGACAGTCACCAATACGCGGCAAATCCTACTGCCAGATCCATTCCTGCTGGGTGGGCCTGCTCCCTCTACCCCTCCCCTCCCTCCTGCGCCAGGATTCAGGAACTGGCCCCTCAGTAACTAGTCGAATCCTCTCAGCGGGTCACAAGCCCTGTGGCTGGGAAGGCGGTGAGGAAGGGCGGGACATGACCGCAGGGAAGCAGGAGCCTCAGTCTGGAGTTCGGGCTGCCCTAATTTGCCGTGTGACCTTGGCAGTCCCTTCCCCTTTTGAGAATGGGGCTCATCTCCTTTCTAAAGAAGACATTCCATCGGAGAGGTGGTGTCCTGAGAGTGTCACCTGGGAGGCTGCAGGCCCTCCCTAGGGCTCAGTCATTCTGAAAGAAGTCCTTGCCGGCTGGGAGAAGGCAGGCTTCCCCTCTGACCTGTTGGCGGCCCTCGGTCTGCCACTGCCCAGAGGTCAGAATCCTGGGTCCTCTGGCACGTGCAGCCGTTCTCACCAAGACAGAGAGGGTGGTGCCCCTGCTTTCAGGGCCTGAGGCCCCGCCGCAGGCATTGAAGTCTGGGGACTATTGAACCAGACGGACTCTGGTCCTGGAGGGTGACTGTGGACATAGAGCTTCCCGGAACCTCAGTTCTCATCAATGGGATGGAAATATCAATATGCCTGTCCTAGATTTCACACAGGGCTGGGGAGGTGCTCAGTTGAGAGGCGCATGTGCAGGACAGTGTGGGCAGTCATTGGCGGGGGACGGGGAGCTGCCTGAGCCGGCCAGATGCTCAGGAGGAACGGGTGGAGGGGAAGCTGCTGGAAGTGGGGAGACACCCTTGAGATGCACGTGGAAGGAACCGAGGGCTGAGCCAGCAGAGGAAAGAGGATGGGAGGGTAGCCAGGTGGGATAGCAGGAGGAGCCAAAATACGGAGGCTAGGAGCAGTGCAGTGGGCTTGGGGGATGCACGGGCTGCCCGTTGCCCAGAGAGGCTCCAGTTTGTCCCCTGCCTAAGAGGCACCCCCACTGTTCCAGGGCTCCTTTCCTCCTTTCTCCCACCTTCTTTTCTCCCATCCTCCCTGTCTCTCCCTTCTCCCTTCCTTTCTTCTTGTTCTTTTTTTTTTTTTCCTTCTCTTCTTCCTGCTTCCTTCACCAATAGTTAGTGGCACCCACTATGTACCAGCCACTGTGCTGGGCACAGATGGACATACATCAGCCCCTGCCTGCAAGGTGGGACGGGGATATGGGAGAGAAAGACGAGAAACACCTTGCGGTACAGAGAGTCAACTACAGTGGGTAAGTGCCCAGGACAGAAAGTCCAGGGAGTGGTGAGAACATCTAAGAGGGAAACTGTTCTCTGTGTGGGGTGTGGGTGGGGCAGGGTGGTAGATTGTTTACAAGGTCATGGCCTCCATAACTCCTCCCAGCCAAGGCAGAGTTCATTTCTTCACCTCTAGATTCCGAGATTGGCCATGACTTGCTCTGGCCAATGGACATTTGCAAACATGGCAGAAGCCGAGGCTTAGAAAGTGCTTGTGTGTTCAGACTTTTGCCCTCTTGGAATTCTGAGACATTAATGGTAAGAGCCCAAGCTAGCCTACTTGAGAGGTCACAAGGAGGAGAACCAAGGTGCCCGTAGCAACAAGGTGCTAACTGGCACACACATGAGGCCATCCTGGATCCCCCAGCCCGGCTGATGTGGAGGCATGAGTCGGTGTCTTCCTCCCTGACGGCATCCGTGCATCTTAGGGAAAGGGCACTGGCAGGGGCGCTGCAGCCTCCACTCAAATATCCAGCTTCTCTTTGTTTTCACAACTTGCAATGTGCATGCACTGAAGTTCGCTTGGTTGGAGAAAATGCACACAGTCATCACATCACACATTAGAGTACGTCACGTGAGTAAAATTTGTGGTTGAGGGAGGGATCATCATTTTCCCCAGAGGTTTTAGGTGGTCTTTAGTTCCAGAAAAATCTATAATCCCCCCCTCCCCAACCTGACCCACAGCCCTGTACAAATGGGCAGGCTCTGCTTGCCCTGGGATATCTTTGCCGGGAGGACCCCAGGCCCAGTGGAATGACAGAGGTCAGCACCCGGTAGCAAAGGCTGGCTCTCTCCCACACAGCAGGGGCTGATTTGGGGAGGGAGGGAATGCAGACCCTCTGAGAAAGGGTGACCTTTGCAGCTAGGCCATGTGGCCAGACTTCGGTAACACCTCTCCATTTAAATTGATGTTCTTCCTAATCAGCAGTGATGGGGGGATTGTTTCTTAAATGCTGCTAAATGCAGTGCTGGGTCCCAGGCGAGAAGGCAGGGGTCTTGCTAATTCTCCTCCCTGACGTTCTCCAGCCGCAAAGGGCTTCTGGCAGCCTCTACCTGTGAGAGGGCCCTGCTTCCCGAGGTAGGTTGACAAGCATCTGGAAACTAAGAATTCTCTGCACATTGCCTGTAATTTCCCTTTGATTTTACATGTCACCCAGCCCCCAGAACCATTATTTCTTTTTAAGGAAAGCAAAGATTAAATCCTCATACGTCGCTGGAAGAGTGGAGGGGACCACATTCCAGCATCTGGTGCCCTGTTTACCCCAAATATGACTTCAAGTGAATCCACATAATACTCTTCCAGAGGAAAACAGAACCATCTGCAGGGCTCAGGGAGCAAGAAACACAGCGAGGAATTCCACAGGAGGCCCATGTGTAGGGTGCGGCACCCAGGACTCTAGGGGACTGCTCACGTGAAGCGTGCGGCACCTAGAACGTGTCTGCCATCATGACTTCAGAGCAGCACGGACCTAAGTTGGATCCAGCCATGTCCACAACTGTCAAGCAGTTTCACTTTTCTGAGGCTCAGTTTCCATGTGGAAAATGGACTGGCTCTGAGTTTTTTGTTTGTCTGTTTGTTTGTTTTGAGACTGAGTTTGGCTCTTGTCGCCCAGGCTGGAGTGCAATGGTGCGATCTCAGCTCGCTGCAACCTTCTCCTCCTGGGTTCAAGTAATTCTGCCTCAGCTTCCTGAGTAGCTGGGATTACAGGTGCATACCACCACGCCCTCCTAATTTTTTTATTTTTAGTGAAGATGGGGTTTCACTATGTTGGTCAGGCTGATCTCGAACTACTGACCTCAGGGGATCCACCGGCCTCGGCCTCTCAAAGTGCGAGGATTACAGGCATGTGCCACCACACCCAGCCCGGCTCTGAGTATTAAATGAGAATGAATGTCCATATGTCTCACTCCTTTTTTCATAAAAAGAAGACACCTCTGGGAATCAGACAAACAGCCAACCACATCCAGTCTTTGTCAGTCCCAACTGCATGACAACTAGTGTAACAGTCATCAGTGCAAGGGGCGCTCTTGATATCACTCAACGCCCTGCGCGATCACTGACAGCAGCAGCTGCTGTTCATCTGGGCCCCGATATGCGCCAAATCTACACCACCCCTGCAAGGCGGCACTGTCTCCATTTCACAGATAGGCAACTGAGCCTCCAGAAGGGGAAAGTGTAGCCATGTTGATCTTCTCCTGCCCAACGTTGATTCCCATTCCTTCTGATCACGATACCCTGACGTCTTTTGGAAGAATTGCCTCGTCTCTGTGATGGGCTGACTGCTGGGATTAGCAGTCAAGATGTCTACCTCCTCTACCTCTGCCCATCTCTCTCAGTCTCTGGAGTTTCTGTTTCAAACATAAGGACAGAAGCATTAGAAACGGCAGAAGCGGATTTGCCCCAAGAGGAGGGCGGGGTCATGTGCTGAGGAGATGCTCTTGTGGGACCCTGCTTCTTGGACTCCTTGGACCCCAGGCCCAACCCCATCCCAGGGAGGTTTATTCTGCCTTCAGAGTGTGGTCCTTTGCTTTATTTAAACTCTGAGACCCTCTTGGACCTGCCCTTTCCCATGTTTCAGCCAGATTCATTTCTGTTGCTTACATCCCTCAAACTCTACCTGACACAGGAAGTGACTCCTCCAGGGTTATCTAGCCCATGAGTGGCATAGTCAAAGGAAGCCCTCCATCACCAGGCTCCCAAGCCTGGCTCTTTCCACCATGCCACATTGCTGGCCTTGGGGTGGTCCTGCCATAGTGAGAGCTTTCTGAGATGGGCAGGGGCAGATGATCAGCAAAGAACTGGTGATGGAAACACACATAGCATGGCCTCATGGTCATGGAGCCCTCATGGTCATGGAGCTCACGTGCTGGAGGAGAGCTTTGAAGGTACCCGGTGGAAGTAGATGACAGGAGCCTGAAAGCCATGTGTGGCCACACACCTGCTTTGACATAACTAATGGGACATCTTTACTGTTCCTGTCAGTGAGCTTCTTTGCTGTCCTATCCAAGCCCTCAGTTCATCATATATTTTTTAAAGCAAAAGTGTAGGCCTTTGTGAAATAGCCTCCCTCATTTTACTTAATAATGCTCAGTTTTGACTAAGCAGTGGTGTTCTATGAGGGTCAGGTGACACCATCTCAGGATGGTGCATGAGACCCCAGTGACTGATGGTACGAGAGACAGAAGTGTATGCTTTTTTTCACTGACACTTTGAAAAGTGAGGGCCCCTCTGAGACTGACCGGCAGCAGTTAGCCTTGGACCGTTCACTAACGGCAACCACAATTGCATGACTTATTTTACCGTGTCATCTTGTATGATTCTGGTGTCAGTATCACTTTCCTCCCTTCTCAGATATGGAATCTGAGGCTCAGGGAGGAAAGTAACTTGTTTAAGGTCACACAGCTCACAGGCGAAGGACACAGAGATGAGATCCCTGAGGTTATTGAAGGAATAACGTATTCCTTTGCCATGCCCTCCCCTCCTCCTTGGTACCTGCCAGAATTTTCATCTGCACCCTGGGTTGCTGTGGGAGCCACTGTCTGGCTGTGCATCTTCCTCGGGACCCGGTCCTCTAGGTTGCTGCCAGGACGGGACAGTGAGTGGGCTTCAACCACCAGCAGGGCTCTTCAGCTCAGCTCAGGGTCCTGCCTCCTGCCAAAGTGTCTTTGCTTTGTTCTCATGCCCAAAGTGAGATCTGTCCTTGGCACACTGTTTACTGCTGTGCCTCTCTGATCAGGATTTGGGGGCAGAGGGTTGATGCCCACCCTGCCACGGCATAGCTTCAGCTAACTCGAGCCAGAGCCCATGAGCCCACAACTCTTCTCCCTGCTGCTCCCTGGAGCTCATGAGCCCACAGCTCTTCTCCCTGCTGGTCTCCAGAGCCCCCTTTCTGTCCACGTTTCTCTAAGACATCTCTTCCTGTTTGTCCAGCGAGCATTCCAAAACTCGCCTTTGCTGGTCTCTGGGCCAGCAATCCGTACAGAAGTCTAAGTTGTGGTAGGTGCAAACTCCTGGAATTCTCTTTGCCCTCCACCAACCCTGCTGTGGCCACTTTCACACCCTCCGTCAGAATGCGCCTCTCCAGCAGTGTAGGGCAGCCGGGCAGCCCTTAATGGCAATAGCTGTAACTGCGGCCAATTTCCAATAATTGGCGGCCTTTGCCAGGGAATTCCTGCCTGTCGCAGCAGCTCCTTCTTGCTGTCTTTGATCTCTACCAGTCTCTGTAAGACACAAAATACTGTTGTCATCTTCAATTACTCCAAGGGACAGAGTGGTCTTGACCTTGTCACCAGACGCCCCCAGCCCACATGGGGTAGTGGCAGCCATGAGGGAGGCTGGGCCGTGGACAAAGGGAGTCTCCAGACTCATTCGTGGGGCTGGTGCTTCTGCAAACCCCACTGCTAGTATGTGTGCAGATGGGACCTTCAGCTGAGGGTGTGGAGAGCATGCCGGCAGATACCGACACGCACAGGCTGTACGGGTTGGCGGACACCTCCATTGCGCCGGGCACATCTCTCCTCGGATCCTCTCAGCGACTCCTCTGCTAGGACGTATTACTATCTCCATTTTACAAAGGAGGAAACTGAGGCTCAGAGATAGTCATACGGCAGGTGAAAGGCATGGCCAGTGGGTGGGAGAAGCTCAGCCCCAGCATGCCTGGCTCAGGTTCAGAGCTTTTTCCATGTTGCTCAGCTCCCTAGAGCATGGCTGAGATGTGCGCTCCGCCTTCCTTACAGATTCTGAGTTCCTTGAGGAGAGAAACTGGGTGTCCTTTGGATCTACCTCCTCCCAGGGCTCCTAGGACAGGGCTGGGTGTGGCATAAATGCTCAGGCGGACCTCGTGAAGTCCAGGGATCAATTCCTTGGTCCTCTTCTTTTATCAGACACACTTACTCCCTGATTATCTCATCTAAGCTTGGGGCTTTATTTTCCCACTTATACACGAATAACTCCCACCTTTATATCTTCCCACAGCCAACTGCCTGTGTGATGTCTAGCAGGTGTCTCAAATTCAGCTCATCCCAAGCTGGCCTCCTTATTTTCTCTCTAAAACCAGCTCTTCCACAATCTTCCTGGTCTTCGTATTTGGGTTCTCTAACTGCGCTTACTCTGGCTAAAAACCGTGGGCCATTCTTGTCTCCTTCATTTCCCAGGTATCCTGCCTTCAATTCACAAGGACATCTTGTCAGTTTAACCTCAAAAATCTATAATCCAACTAGTTCTTCCCTCCTTCACGGCCACCATCAGATCTCATTGGGATCACGGCCATGGCTTCCTGAGCTGTCTCCCTACGTCCACCCCTGCTCCACTGCTGTGGTTCTGCTTAGCCCAGGATCTGGATGCATCCTGTTAACCACTAAAGTGATGGTGCTTCTCTGCCCCAGCCCTCCTATGGCCCCTCATCTCTGCCATGGGGAGATTCACTGAGGTCACTGACACAGTGCCTGCCATTCATGAAACGGGACTGCTATGGTTAGTGGAATGATAAAGGTCATAGCATGGTCATGGAAACACAGGACAGAGGATGCATTCCAACCAGAGGAAGGAGAAGGCTTCCAGAAGGAGGCGTCGTTGGTGCTAAGCTTTGAACTCTGAGTCTATCTATCATGTTGTCGCAAGACATGCAGATGGTAATGCCTGCAACGCTGAACACTGGCGAGGGTGTCCACTGAGAGCTGATTCCACCGGAGGGTCTGCCCCAGCTCTCTCTCTGCTCCTGTGTGCCAGCACTGGGCAGGCTCTCCAGACGCAGCCCAGGGCTCAGCATCCTCATTGCAGAAGCAGACATTCCAATGGCCTCAACAGCGAGCAGCTATGCTCACAAGAAGGCCCCTCGACAGTGGCACACGGCCTGTTACCATTATTATTTATTTAATATAATATAACAGTGCATTCCCACACCTGCTTCTTTCTCAGCCATTGGTGTGAGTTCAAAGGATGCCGATCATTTTCAACATTAGCCAGAACTAAGAAAGTTCCCCATCCGATTGCAAAAAGTCCAAACCAGCGGAGTTGAGCTTCACTCCTCCTCCACTTTCTGGGATCTGGTCCCATGCATGCTGCTGGACGGTCTCACTTCTTTTTCATGTAGTCTTGCAAGGTAGGTACTGCTGTCACCACTTTACACACCAGGGAGGTGAAGCCTCCCTGCTCACAGTGTCACAGTCAGTGAAGGGCAGAGCCAAGACAGGAACCAGGTCTATCTGTCACCCAAGTGCCATGCCCTTAGCCTGACACTGAGCCACAGCCTGGGAGACTTGCAGAGCCATGGGGAAGTCACACACAGATCTTTCTTTCTAGGCTTATCCACGACCCACCTCCCAGTCTCTGGGCAGGTGAGTGCCGACCTGAAGTGCTTGTGCCGTGGGCTTGCCCTGCCTTGCCTCCACTGCACTGCCTTCCAGGTTGAGGTGCACTGGGCACACACCCAGAGACCTTTGCACCGCAGTTTGAAAAGTTATTTAATGAGAAACTGTGTGTACGTTCTCTTCTCCTTTTGCCAGAGGTTTCTGTATACATAACCCTGCAAACTGCTGTGCTGTTTGCTCATAGAAGTCAAGTTGATTTTTAGTCTCTCTTCCTTCTATGTAAATCCCTCTAAATATTTCCATGGCCATTTCCTTTTTCATCATTACATATCTTTATAACAAGGTCTTCCCTTATTTATAGGTATATGTAGGTGCTATTCTCTCTCCTTTATTTAAGCATTTCAACAGGAGGCCAGGATCTGAAGCCAAAAAGTGAGAAATGTCTGGATCTTTTTGTTTTCTGTTTTTTAATTTTTATAGGTACTTAGTAGGTATATATATTTGTGGAGTATATAAGATATACAGATACAGAGAATTGCTTGTTTATTTATCTAAGACCTAGAAAATAATTTACATAGAGCTGGTCAGTTTCAATGTGACATTTCCACAATGTCAAATTCCAGAAGCAGGAACATGTGGGGAGAATCAAAGTTCTGGCCCTGAGCCTCATCAGCTTTGAACCTTCACCCTCATTCCCTCCTGAGCAGGGGGTGGGAGCCACATGGGTTTTGGTTTCAGAAGGACGGGGACTCAAATTCCAGCTCTGCCAGTGTCCTTGAGCATGCTCCTAAACTGTCCTGCGGTGTTTACCTGGCAAGGTCTTGGGAAGATTGGTGTCATAAAGCTTACGAAGGTCCTAGCACAGAGGCCAACACAAACATGGTGCCCAGCTCTCTTTGCGGGCTGTGCCTCGGCTCCTTGTAAGATTAGGTGTGTGGGCGGAGCTGGACAAAGGCACGAGGCCAAGCAGATCCAGCCATTCTGTTCCCTGCCTGGGGTGTGTTCTCCTGCAGCGAGGCCCCAGAGAGGACTCCAGGAAGAGACACATTGAGAAAGTGAGCTTTTATGGAATACACTAGCTCACACCCAATTATTATCATGATGAAATTATTTTCCCAAGGGCTGGTATGAAAGATTGTAGATTTTACAGATTCTTTGCTTTGCTTTTTTTCCTTCCACAAACTTAATGATGGGTCACTTTGCCAGTGACCCGTCATTCACCAGCCCCACCTTGGTAAACAGGGGAAGGGAGGTGACTTTTGAGTCAGTTTCTCCATATGCTGGAACCTGTGAGTGGGGATGAGGGAGAGGGTGCAGATTGGCTTGTTCAATAACAAATATTTATTGAGCTTCCAGTAAGTTCCAGACACTGTGCTAGCACCAGAGATATGGAGAACAGTGCCTGCCCTCGTGGAGCTTACATTCTGTCATGAAGGCTGAATAAGCAGTTAAAGTCAGGTAGCAATAAGTGCTATGGAGACATGTAAGGCAGGGCAGGAGGATGGAGAGAAAGGAAGGGAAGAGGTGGTGCTGTTTTAGATACAGTGGTTAGGGTGGAACTCAAAGAGTGACATTTGAACTAGGACTTGAATGGATGTTAACTATGTGAGTATTTAGGGGGAAAGCACTTCTGGCAGAGGAACAGCAAACGTAAAGACACTGAGATGGTGTCTATTGTAGCTATTGCTACAATGATGCTGCATAACAAACATCCTATGACTCAGTGACTGAAAACAGTCATTATTTGTTCTTGATGATGCTTCTGCAGGTCAGCTAGTGAGTGGTTAGTGCAGGATGGGCTCAGCTGGGCTTGGCTCCAAGCTGCATATCTGTGTCTTTCATCCTCTTTGGATCAGCAGGCTATGGGGGGCATATTCTCAGGTTGAGGGCAGCAGAGGGATAGGACAGACAGAAAGAGGTGATTCACTTTAGGGCCTCACTTGAAACTGACACACTGTGGGGCTGCACATACTCTACAGGCCAAGACATAGCACAAGGCCAAGCTCAACATCCACAGAGCTGAGAAATATACTGTACCTCTAGTAGCAGGAACAGCAAAGGTCTGTGGCAGAGGGCATGAACAGAGAGATGGGTGACGAATGGGGAAAACCAATGGTGTCTGCTACAAGTAGAACTAGTTTTATGTGCTGAAGCATCAGCAACAAGGTTGGGACGGCCAATGTGGAGTGAATGAGGTCGAGAGGGAAGAAGATGAGGTCAGCACCTGAGTGGAGCCACTTCATATGTGTCCTTGGTTAAGTATTTAGACTTATTCTAAATGAAATGGGAAGCCACTGAAGGCTGGTTTTTTTCCCTTTAATTTTAATTAGCATATATCACATACTATAAAGCACACAAATATTAATTAAATACATAGTTCAGTGATAAGTTTTTAGAAAGTGAAAAGTTAGTTTTGACTCTTTTTGAGCTTTATATGAATGGAATTAAACTGTACTTAACCCTTTGTGCCTGTTTTCTTTTAATCAACTTTCTGTCTGTGAGATTCATCCATGTCCTTACCTGGAGCACTTATATACTCCCCTATCACTGTATGGTATTCATTATATGACTATACCTCGATTTATTGATCTTTTCTATTGCCGATGGACATTTGAGTAGTTGCCAGTTTTGGGCTATGAAGAGTAATCTTGCTAAGAATATTCTGTTCATGTTTTGTGCTGCATAGATATAAACATTTCTGTTGGGTATATATGGAGGAGTGTGTATGTACCTGTTCATAGGGTATATATATGGTCAGCTTTAGTAAATATGGCCAATAAATGTCATCATATATATTAATATAGAAAACAATATATTAATATATTAAATAATACATTACTGTATATTATATAGGTGTATAAAGATGTAAAACAAGGTCCTCTCCTACCGTACGGCTTGCCGTTCGACTCTGAAAAGTGTCATTCAGTGAAGGCTGGGCATGGTGGCTCACATCTCTAACCCCAGCACTTTAGAAGGCTGAGGCAGGAGGATTGCTTGAGGCCAGGAGTTTGAAATCAGCCCTGGCAACATAGCAAGACTCTGTCTCTACAAAAAAATTAAAAATTAATTAGGTGTGGTGCTACGCACTTATAGTCCCAGCTGCTTGGGAAGCAGAGGTGTGAGGGAACACTTGAGCTTGGGAGTTTGAGGCTGCAATGAACTATGATCACACCACTACACTCTAGCCTGAGTAAGACCCTGTTCAAAAAACAAACAAACAAACAAAAACAGAAAAGTGTCATTCACTGGACAGAATTCTTGATTTTAATGTAATTCAATGTCTCAACTTTTTCCTTTATGGCTAGTGCCTTTTGTATTCAGTTAAATAAATCTTTACCTATACAAAGATCATAAATATAATCTCCAGTGTTTTCCTCTAGAAGCTTTATTGTTTTATTTTCAACATTTAAGGACTTGTATAGAGAATATTTAATGAACTGAAAAAGATCAATAAGAAAAAGAATGGGGACTTGTTGGACAAAGGGTACAAAGTTTCAGATAGAATGAGTTTTGAGATCTATTGTATAGTAGAGTGACTATATCCAATAATAATGTATATTTTAAGATAACTAAGAAAGTGAACGTCCAATGCCTCACCACAAAAAATAATGTGAGGTGTTATATATGCTGATTAACTTAATTTACATATCCCCATTGTATGTATATACATTGCACCCCATAAAATACACAACTAAAATTTGTCAGTTAAAAACATATTAATAAAACATTTTTAAAGAAAAAGACGAGCCAATTTTTTAAGTGAGTAAAATTACTGAATAGGATCTTCACAAAAGAGGACATTTAAATGGCCAATAAGCACACAAAAATGTGTTCAACATCATTAGTTATCAAAGAAGTATACATTCCAGTTATATGAGATTCCACTTCACATCCACCCAAATGACTGAAATTAAAGAAAACATAGAAAATACCAAGTGTTTATGAGGATGTGCAGCAACTCTGATGGGAGTGCATATTAAATACAATCACTTTGGAAAACTTTGTGGTTTCTACTGAAGTTGAACATACATAGACCCTATTAGTATACACATCAGATGGACTCAGGTTGAGGGTTATCCTACATAATATTGAAAAACATGAAAGATTGGGAAAGAGTAAGAATGGGAATCCATTTCAAATCGAAGGGGATAAAGAGAGACAACAACGAAATGCAATTTGATGTTTCTCATAACCACATTTTCATTACAGTATTGTTTCTTCTTTTACAAACTTATTTTTTTTCTTGCTTTATTGCATTGGCTAGAACACCACCTGAGAGTGTTAGGCAAAGGAGTGGAATGATATGACTTGCTGTTTTGAAAGATCACTCTGGCTGCTGCATGGCGAACAAATGGGGCAGGTTGTGGCAGCAAGGAGGTGTTAGGAGACTCTTGCAATAATCCAAGGCAAAGATAATCATGATGGGGATCAGGGTGGAAGCAGGAAGGAGGGAAGTAATCAGATACCAGGGATATTTTGAAGCTATTGACAGCAATTGTTAGTAGGAGAGGGAGAACAAGAATGTAGTAATGACAGTGCAAGGTTGTTGGCCTGACCATCTGGGTGATCAGTGACATCAGCTGCTGGGATGGGTGAGACCAGTGGGCTGAGACAGGTTTAAATGTGGTGAGGTAAGCAGTAACAATCATGAGTTCAAAATTTGAGACACCCAAGAGGAGGAAAGTGTCAAATGGGCAGTTGGTATTGTCAATCTGAAGCTTAGAAAAGAAGACAGAGCTGGAGATAAATACTTTAGAGTCATCAGTGTATAAATGGTGTTTAATTGTCCATAAGAATGGACAAGGTCACTAAGGGAGTGATTGTAGGAAGAGAAGAGGAGAGGACAAGAGAGGAAAGGAGTGAAGGATTGAGGAAGGAAAGAGAATGGGAGGGGAGGGGAGGAAACATCTGGAATGAGCAGCTAGCTAAGGAGAAAAGCTAGGGAAACGCGGTGGTCCAGAAAGCAAGTGAAGGAAATGTTTCAAGATGAATGCTGCCAAGAAGTATTTAACTTGGTTAATCACTATCAACCATGAAGGATGAGAATCAACCATTGGATTTGCAAAAGGGAAGTCTGAAGACTGCTGACTAAAAGTGAGAAAAGTGAGACTGGGTAAATGGATTTTCTTCATAAACTGTCTGAGGAGGGTAGGTACAGCGTCTGATGGAGGGCCCATCGTCACAGTTACTGTTGCTCCACTGGGAATAGGTCCCTTGCACCTCTGGAGTCACAGAAATGGCAGCCCAGCAAAGAGTGATGGAACAGCCATCACCACTCAAAACATGGTCACAGTGGCCTCGGAACCTTGGGATTTTCAAGACACTTGATTCTTTGCTGCGAAGACCTAACAAGAACCACACTCTTGCTACTATTCAGTCTCTATTTCCAGGTGAATGGGGTAGAAAAATTTCGTAAATTTTTTTGCACGGAAAATCCCCTGTTGTCATTTTAGCCGTCAAGGCAGCATTAAAACTGCTCAGCAGAGGTGGTGACTTAGGGCAGGATTCACTGAGGAGGATCTTACTCTATTCCTAGCATGTTGATGATGGATTGATTTTTTAATTTGTGTGTGTTTTTTTGATGCATCCATCCATTCATTCACTAGTAATTTATTCATTCAACAATCCTTACAGAATAGAGGCACACTAGGGCTATGTACATGCATAAGCCATGGTTTGAAGTTGAGTGTGTGTGTGTGTGTGTGTGTGTGTGTGTGTGTGTTTACATGGGGGTGAGGGGGCATGATAGCAGCAGGTTGAAGACCTTGCAGTGAGTAGGATTAGTGCCCAGGATGGGGGCAGAGGACATGCTACAGGAAGAAGCAGAATAAGAGAGGGATTAGCTTCATTGGTGGCCATGACTTGACCGTGGCTTGGAGAAAGGGCTTAAGTCTTCCAGCTGGGGAGTGGGATGGGCAGGCACCCAGGGCAGAAACAGTACAGGCAAAGGCAGGAAATTGAAAGCCTTGGGAAAGCTTGGAGCATGAAGGCAGAGAAGACTTGGAAGGGCTGAGCCTGGACAGGTATGGATAGTAATAATTAGTAGTAAGAACAGCACCGGCTAGCATTTATTTATTTAGTTGCAAAACAACATTTATTGGCCAGGCACAGTGGCTCACGCCTGTAATCCCAGCACTTTGGGAGTTTGAGGTGGGCAGACCACTGGAGCTCAGGAGTTCAAGACCACCCTGTGTAACATGGTGAAAACCCATCTCTACAAAAAATCCAAAACTTAGCCTGGCATCATGGCATGTGCCTGTAGTCCCAGCTACCAGGGTGGGAGGACTGCTTGAGCTGGGGAGGTCAAAGCTGCAGTGAGCCGAGATCGAGCCACTGAACTCCAGCCTGGGTGACAGAATGAGATCACATTAAAAAAAACAAAACAAAACAAATAATAATATTTATTGAGTGCTTGGTGCATGTTAGGCCCTTTAAGTGAAAAGAACATTCTGTCTTGTAGTGTTTAGGTGGGACTATTTTATTCTTCGTTTTTATCCAGGCCCTTAGATAATGACTCAGACGAATGGACTCCTGAACTCTGGGGTGGAGACGAGACTATGTGGGTAGGACTTGCAAAGGAAGCAGCTGAAGACTGCTTTTATGACTTTCACCTGCTCATCCATTGTAGGACAGACACAGAGGACAAGCTCAGGGACTAGAGGATGCCTAAGTGAAGTCGTCTCTATGCTGAGCAGTGAGCGGCCCCTCCCAACTCCGTCTCCCTGCCTCCAACTCCACCTCTAATCAAGGAGGCACAGGTAGTGCTTTTCTCTCATCCAAGCTAGTTAGGGGGCTCTGAGGAGACCTCAGAGAGTGTGATACGTATTTTCTCCAGCTTCAGAGTCATAGTGGGCTGCTGTTTGACTCGCCCTTGGAAAATCTCAAGGGCTTTACAAGGCTGCATGAAGTGGCTTTGGCAACAGAGCAGGGCAGCACAGCTGTGCTCCTGTTGACAAGGGGCAGATGATGCGGAAGAGTCCTCAGGAGCCAAGATGCTGTCTAGCCCTTAGCTTCCTACATCAGGCCCTGGCCAAGGGAGTGAAGAAGATTTAACTCTGAATGAAGTTAGGAGTGTTGGTCACTACCTCGAATGAATGTAATATTTACTAAAATGAGATCAGGAGACCACTGTGACCGCAGGATTATTATTAGTAATAGCAGTATCTAAGATTGAGCATGAAGATTACCCAATATTTCTTCAAGGAGAAGGAAATAGTCCTCAAGAGCAGGTTGGAGCAAGCACTAGGGTGGAAGGGGCATGGGGGTGTTAGGGTTGGGGAGAATGTTCAGTGCCTGCACCTTATGAATTGTCCTCAGTTGATGTAACAATTACGGGCCTTCCAGAAATTCCATAAGGTTGATACTATTATTCCTATCATAGAGATAAGCAAACTGAGGAACACAGGTATTGAGGGGTCTTGTGAGAGCTCCAGAATTTCAATATAGGCCAGGACGATGGGGCTCCCTTCGAGTGGAGGAGGAGACACGAGATTTGTGTTGAAGCTGTTCCCATAACAAGCCAGCTATTTTCCTCCTGGACTGAAGTCTATGGGAATGACTTGGGAGGGAGGAGGCTGACGGAGACAGGGGTGGAGTCGGTTAAGGCACCCTCCCAAGCTGGTTGTGGGGCTCCCAGTGGGTGATACCCAAGGCAGAGAGACCCCTTTAGAGGCAACTGCAGCAGTCCTGGGGTGAGTCTGGGTACTTGGACCCCACCCTTCAGATGGAGGTGCCAGGAGGAATTCAGGAGAAGCGAAAGGTCAGAAATATGCCCTGGAGTAGGATTCAGGAAAAAAGAGATTGCAGGAAGACACCCACATTTCTGTTTCCAAAAAGAAGCAAGTTTCACGCAGATGGGGAGAAAAAGCCAAGCAACCACGCATCAGGCAGCCTCAGAGAAACAAACGGAGGAGGCATGAGGCATCCAGAAGCACGAGCCCTGGAAAATGAGGACTGGGTGTCTTTGACATTTGCACAGCCTGGAGAAGCAGCCCCCAAGGAGGGTGGAGACAGGAACTGGGGGAGATAGCACAAGAATGGAAAAACCTTGGCCACGAACTGCTCGTAGCGCCCCTCACTGGCAACGGGTGGGAGATGGGTCATTTTTGAACAAGTTGCCTTCCAGCTCCATCTTTGTCTATCTGTGTCTCCCTGGGAAACACCAGTCTAGATTTTGGACATCCTTTTAGATGCTGACACAAGTCTGAAGAGGAAACCAAAGGCCTGTCCCTAAAAACTCACCATCCTCCAAAGACTGCTTTGGGGTTCTTTCCAACAGAAGGTGCACCCAGCCCCCCATGCCTGCTTGGCCTTGATGCCAGGAAATGACCCGTACATTCTAGGAGATAGCTCTTATTTGTGTAACATTTTACTGGCCTCACCTGGCTCCAGAGATATTTACAAGTGTCAATATATGGCAAAAAGACCCAGCTAAGCCTTCAGCATCCCCAGTAAATATACTTCATGCACCCAAAATGAGTATCTCACTTACCTCACCCTAGACCCGGCCCAGGGTAAGAAGCGAGATATTCACCTTGGGTGCAAATTCCCTCTAACTGGAGGGAAATAAGTGAATTCTGCACAGCCCAATAGAGTCAAAGGCAAATATTTGGGCAGGATTTGAGTCTCGGCTCTGCTGACTACCATGGGCCCTGGGACAAGTCGCTACTTCCTTTTGATGGACAGTTTCTGTAAGATGAGCATGTGATTCTTACTTTGAAGTTTCAGAAGACAACTGTGAAGCTCTGATGAGATACAGGATAGGGCTTTACAAGTGGTAAAATGCATATGCAGGCAGACACAGATATTATTCTAAACCTGCAAACAGCTCCCTCTCCTCAATATTTTATGGTGCCGCTTGGTAGATGTGGATGGACTCTGCACTGTGTGTGGGTGTGGACTTCGGGCAGAAGCAGGGGGCTGTTCTCTGGACCCTCATGGCTGGCCAGCTGTCCTGTCAAAGCAGCTCCTTGCTCCCCAGAGGCCAGGTAAGAGAAGGTGTCTGGGTCTGTAAGCCACACTCAGGACAGGTCTGATGGATGGTGTCATGGAGCACTTACCTTTATTTAAAAATTTGAGGGCTGGGCATGGTGGCTTATGCTGGTAATCTCAAGATTTGGGAGGCTGAGGCAGGAGGATCACAACATAGTGAGACCCCCGGCTCTACAAAAACTTAAAAACAACAGGCTGGTTTGATGATGTGCGCCTGTGATCCCAGCTACTTGGGAGGCTGAGGTGGGAGGATCATTTGAGTCCCAGTGTTTGAAGCCGCAGAGAGCTATGATTGTGCCACTGCACTCCAACCTGGGTGACAGAGCAAGACCCTGTCTCAAAAAAATTTTTTGTTGATATTTTATTCATCAGGGATTTTTAAATTTTTTTGCAGTACTTTGGATCTTTTAACATACTGCTTATCTGAACTACAGAGTTTCTTGGTGTCCCCTTCAATTTTGAACCCAAGGCGAGTGTCTCACTTGCCTTGCCCTAGACCTGGCCCAGGTTCCATCAGTTACTGAGAAAGACGTGTTAAAATCTCCAACTATGATCATAGATTTGCCTCTTTCTCTTTTTAATTCTGTTGATTTTTGTTTTACCTGGCTTGAAGCTCTATTACTCCTAAATACACATTTAAAATTTTTTCTCTAAATGAATTTACCCTTTTAACATCAAAAACCTTCTTCGTCTCTGACAACACACCTTGTCTTGAACTCTGCTTTCTCTGATATTATAGTCACACGGGCTTACTTATCCTTAGTGTTTTCATGTTAGATTTTTTTCCTGTCACTTAAATTTCAGAACTGTTTTCCTCTTTATATTAAAAGTTCTCTCTTGTTAACAGCATAGAGTTAGGTCTTGCTTTGATTTTTAACTTTTTAGTCCAGTCTGACAATTGCTGCCTTTTAATTGGGGTACTTATTTTATGTTTATAGTAATTATTAATGTGGTTAGATGTAAGCCTCCATTTCCTACTTCTTTTCTTTTTCTTTTTTTCTTCTTTATTTATTTATTCTTTCTTTCAGGCTTTCCTCGGTTATTGCCATTTTAGCTGTATCCATTTGTTTTTGTTTTTGTTTTTTGTTTTTAGTAGTAATACCTTACCACTAATATTTTGGGTATTACAATATGCAACCTTAATTTATTTCAATTTACCATAAGTTAATACTATACTGCTTCATGTAACTACAAGAAATACAGTGGCATAAATTCATTTATTATTCTCTTGTCCTTTAAATTTTTATGGCAATATTTTTCATTTCTATATAAGATATAAACGCTACAATATGTTTTACATTTTTTTGCCTTAATTGCATATCTTGGCCAGGTGAGGTGGCTCACGCCTATAATCCCAGCACTTTGGGAGGCCGAGGCAAGAGGATCACTTGAGGTCAGAAATTTGAGGCCAGCCTGGGCAACATAGTGAAATCCCGTCTCTACTAAAAATACAAAAATCAGCTGGGTGTGCTGGTGCCTGCCTGTAATCCCAGTTACTCGGGAAGTGGAGGTACAAGAATTGCTTGAACCTAGGAGGCAGAGGTTGCAGTGAACTGAGATCACACCACTGTACTCTGGCCTGGGGAACAGAGCAAGACACTGTCTCAAAAAACAAAACAAAACATACATGCATATCTTTTAAAGAAATTAAGAAAAATGGTCATTTATACTTACTCACATATTTAATTACCTAGTAATCTTCTTTCCTTCCTAGAGACCTGTATTTCTAACTATATCCTTTGCCTTTAGCTCAAAGAATTTTTAAAAACATTTTTTGTAGCGTGGATCTGCTGGTACTGAATTATCTCAGCTTTTCTTTTTCTCAAAGTATCTTTATTTCCCTGTATTTCTGAAGAAAATGTTTACGGATATAGAACACTGGATTGGTGGTTATTTTCCTTCAGCACTTTAAGGAATATGATGCCATTCTGTCCTCTGCTGTTTCTGTGGAGAAGGCAGCTGTCATTCTTATCATTTCCCTGTATTTCATTTACCTTTCAACTTCTGGAGGCTTTTAAGATTTTCTTTTTATTTTTTGCTTCCCAGGCATGAAGAAAGTAAAAAGTTGCTATTCAAAGTTTCCCTTCTTCTTAAACAATAATAACAATGAATGTTAGAAATAGTTTGTTTTAAAGACTAACGTTCTTCAAAGCCTTCTTGCTTTTTGCTAATAACTATTTGTTAATCCCTATCCTATGTAGCTGTTAGACATGCTCACAGGCACGTAGTACATTCTATGTCCTTGTACTTTTTTTTTTTTCCCCTGAGACAGAGTCTTGCTCTGTTGCCCAGGCTGGAGTGCAATGATGCGATCTCAACTCACTGCAACCTCCACCTCCTGAGTTCAAGTGATTCTCCTGCCTCAGCCTCTCAAGTAGCTGGGATTACAGGCGTACACCACCACACCCAGCTAATTTTTTTGTATTTTTAGTAGAGATGGGGTTTCACCATGTTGGCCAGGCTGGTCTCAAACTCCTGACCTTGTGATCCACCTGCCTTGGCTTCCCAAGTGCAGGGATTACAGGTGTGAGCCACTGCACCCAGCCTTGTCCTTGTACTTTAACCAAGACATTTGTGCTGGTCATGCTCACAGGCATGTCCCAGCTCGCAGCCTATGCCCCCTCCTTATTTGGAATTCCTATTTTCCTTTGTTCTCCATTGCCTTTATCTATTTAGAAAAGTTTTAAGCTGTTAGCCAATCAGCTTTGGTTTTAGATTGTGAGGTCTGGCTCCAACCAATGGAGATCAGACATAGCAGTAAGGACCCAATACATAAGGAATAAATATGCCTGCCTTTCCTTTGTTCATTGTACTCTTGTGGCAAGATGGCTAACAGGAGCACCCTTTCTGCACAAAGTAAAATTGCCTTGCTGAGAAAACTTTTTGTCTGAATGTTAATTTTTTCTTGTGACACCTAGGAGCAAGCACTCGGTCTCTAGCAAGGCATTTGATTATGATGTGCATTTATTTATTTATTTATTCCTTCTTGGGTTTGTTGAACTTTGGGGGCCTGTAGGTGTTGGAAATTTGAAAAAAAAATATAGTCATTATTTCTTCCTATATTTTTTTGTCTCCTTTCCTCCCTCTTTGGGCCCCTGGTTGACATTTGCTAACCTGTCAGATATTGCCCCACTAATTACTGCAGCTCTCTTCATTATTTTTTTCAGTATTATTTTCTCAGTTCAGATCATTTAATTGTGTTTTTTTCAAGATCACTGCTCATTTCTTCCAGCATGTCTGATCTGCTTTAAGCCCATTAAATACATTTTACAGATTTATTGATGTGTAATTGTCATACAATAAATCACACATATTTAAAATGTAAACTTTGAGGTGTTTTGGCATAGGTTTATGACCATACAAAGGGCACTACCCCCAAAAGCTTCCTACTTTGAAAGCCATTCCTTTCTCTCTGCTTTCTGATTAGTTTGCATTTTCTGGAATTTCATGCACCCTTTCTTTTTCCAGCTCTTTCTCCCAGTATGATGGCTATGCGCTTCATCCATGCTGTTGCGAGGTGCTGCATGCATCCCTGCTTTGCTGCATGCCTGTTTTTATTGTTATGTGAATGCACCACCACTTGTTGATCTACTCATCTGCTGATGGGCCCTAGCATGTTTCTGGCTTTTGGCTATTAAAAATAAAACTGTTATGAGCATTCACGTATTGATTCTTTTGTGAAAATATGCTTGCATTTGTTTTTCTTTCTTTCTTTCTTTCTTTCTTTCTTTCTTTCTTTCTTTCTTTCTTTCTCTCTTTCTTTCTTATTTCTTTCCTTCCTTCTTTCTTTCCTTCCTTCCTCCTTCCCTCCCTCCCTCCCTCCCTCCTTCCTTCCTTCCTTCCTTCCTTCTTTCTTTCTTTCTTTTTAATTTTTTGAGGTGGAATCTCACTCTTCACCCAGGCTGAAGCGCAGCAGTAGAATTTTGGTTCACTGCAACCTCTGCCTTCCAGTTCAAGTGATTCTCCTGTCTCAGCCTCCCAAGTAGCTGAAACTACAGGTACTACCACCACACCCTGCTAATTTTTGTATTTTTAGTAGAGATGGGATTTCACCATGTTGGCTAGGCTAGTCTTGAACTCCTGACCTCAAGTGATCTGCCTGCCTCAGCCTGTGTCGGAAATACAGGTGTGAGCCACCACGCCAAGCCATGCTTGCATTTCTTTTGTGTAAATATGTAGGGATGGAATGGCTGGATCACATATAGGTATGTATTTAGCTTTTATAAAAACCACCAAACTGTGCTTCCATTTTACATGCCCACCAGCAGTGCAGGAGACCCTACATTGCTCTACATCCTTGCAAATACTTGGTATGGTCTGTCTTTTAAAAGAATGAAGAGCATTAGAAGTGATAAATACTGTATGTTGGTAAATATAAAATATATTATTTCTTTTAGAAAATCCCTTTAACAGCTGAGCAATGTGGCCCATGCCTGTAATCCCAGTGCTTCGGGAGGCTGAGGTGGGAGGATTGCTTGAGGCCAGGAGTTTGAGACCAGCTGTGACAACATAGCAAGACCTTGTCTCTACAAAAATATAAAAATTTTAAAAAATTAGCCAGTCAGTCAGGTGTGGTGGTGCATACCTATAGTCCTAGCTATGTGGGAGGCTGAAGTGGGAAGATTGCCTGGGTGACACAGTAAGACCTTCTCTCTAAAAATAAATAAATCCTTTAAAAGGTAATTGTTTAAAGTAAAACTACTAACAACTAACAATATATTGTGAGGTGGAGTTTATAACATACATAGAAATAAAAATATATGAAAAATTAGAACAAAAGCTAGGAGAAATGGAAGTATACCATTATAAAGTTTTTATATAGTATGTGAAGTATTATAATATCACTTGAAGGTAGACTGTAATAAGTGAAAAATGTGTACTATAACCCTAAAGCATCCACTAAAAGAAAACAGAGAGGGGTAGCCAAGAAGCCAACAAGAGATAAAATAGAATGATAAAAAATTCTCAGCCAGGCACGGTAGCTAACACCTGTAATCTCAGCACTTTGGGAGGCCAAGACAGGTGAATCACCTGAGGTTAGAAGTTTGAGACCAGCCTGGCCAACATGGTGAAACATTGTCTCCACTAAAAATACAAAAATTAACCAGGCATGGTGGCAGGCACCTGTAGTGCCAGCTACTTGAGAGGCTGAGGCAGGAGAATTGCTTGAACCCAGGCAGTGGAGTACCACTGCACTCCAGCCTGGGCAACAAGACAGAAACTCCATCTCAGAAAAAAAATATCAACCTAAAAGATGGCAGAAAAAGAGGAAAAAGGAAACAACAGATGGGACGCTATCAACTAAAAGGACTTAGTTCATCCTTATAAAACACTTCACCCAAGGGCAACAGAATGCACACTCCTTTCCAATGCACGTGGAATGTACACCAAAGTAGGCCATCTTCTGGGCTACAGAACAAGTCTTGATAAATGTAAAAGGATCCCAATTTTACAAAATTTGCTCTGTGCTCACAAATTAGACATCAATACCAAAAAGACATCTGGAAAATGTCATAATATTGAAAACAACATAACATACTTCTAAGTAATAAATGGGCCAAAGCAAAAATCAAAAGCTGCCCATATCAAAACATCTCACATACTTCATAAATATATACACTTACTATGTACCAACAAAAATTTAAAATAAAAAAAAAGAAGAAATCAAAAGTAATTCAAAGTGAATGAAAATAAAAACTGATATTATCAGTACTTGTAAGATGCAGCTAAAGTGGTGCTCAGAGGAAAATTCATAGCATGAATTGCCATTAAAAAAGAGGAAAGGTCACGAAGCAATGACCTAGGCTTTTACCCTAGGAAACAAGAAAAGAGAGAGCACATCAAGCCCAAAGTGAGAAGAAGAAAGGAAATAATAAAATGAAATTAGAAATCAATGACATTGAAAAGCAAACAGGAGAGAGAAACAGAAAATCAAATACTGCATGTTCTCACTTATAAGTGAGAGCTAAACAATGGGTACACAGGGGCATGCAGAATGAAATGGTAGACATTGGAGACTGTGAAACATGGGAGGGTAAGATGGGGGTGAGGGATAGAAAATTACCTATTGGGTACAATGTTCACTCTTCAGGTGATGGGTATATGAAAAGCCCAGATTTTACCACTATGCAATATATGCATGGAAGAAACCTGCTCTTGTACCCCCTAAATATATACAAATAAAAAAGGAGAGAATGAAACAAAAGCCTTTTCTTTGAGAAAATCAGTAAAATTGTATGCTTGCTTTATTTTCCAAGAGTTGCTTTCCCACCAGTTCTGAGTTGCTTTCCAGTGCCTTCAAATGTTTTTTTTAATCTGTTATTCAGAGTTTTTAACAGTTACAATCAGGACGGTTGGTCAGATTCAAGCCACCCCACCATTTACTGTACCTGTAACGCTGGCTTCCATAGCTACTTGTCACGCTATTTGTGTGCTTCCTTCTGTAGCCTTCTCTCCTACTTCCTATTTGATGTTTCCAATTGTCTGTGAAGCAGGAGATCGAATG
>NW_016107367.1:8052296-8064242 GCF_001604975.1 Cebus imitator | reverse complement strand
AAAGCCAAAGTCAGTGGCTCTGGCAGACTCTGGCAAATGAGGTCTGTGTATTTCCATTCAAATGCCTTTTGTTTACTTCCCAGGAGACAGTCTAATGTAATGAAATGGAGATGGGCCACAGAGTTTGACTTGATTCAGGTTCAAATCCTGGGTTTGCCACTTAAGAGTATCATGACCTTGGGCAATGTACTTCACCTCTCTGGACTCAGTTTCCTTACCTATAAAATGGGGTTGCATTGAATCTCCAGATTGCCGTAGGGCTTACAGGACATAATGTATTGAAAATGGCTAATATCACCCCTGGCATATAAAAGGTGCTCAGCACAAATGACCTTTCCTTCCTTTACCTTTTCCCTCCTGTCCTGGAGATTATCTGTTAACTGAAAAGTTACCTCCAGATGAGTAAATCAGGCTGTGTCGAGGTATTAATATATACTTGAGCCAATTTACTTTTTAAGTTATCTTTGTGTGTGTGCTGACAAATTGTAAAGGCATCAGAGATTCTCTTAACTATTGCCAACACTTACCTAGTTTTTTGTATTATCCACCTAGGATGAGAGCCTGAAAATGTACCGAAAACGGAAGTAGCGAGGTTTTTGGGAGTTGGTGCAGTCCGGCCTTTTACTCTCAGTGAGTCTGTGTAAGGTGCGGGACAACATGATCTGTCATCCTTCATGTGCAGCTTTTGGGCAGATGTGCTGATGACTCATCCACCTGCCTTGGGTGTAGTGTGGCCGCCACCAGACCAAGCCTCATCCAGCTGCCTTCTGCTGAACAGCTGTGGACCCATGAAAGGAAACGCCAGACCTCTCAGCTCTGGCCTCAGAGACAAGCCTCCCTCACATCTGTCTCCTCCACCAGCTTTCCCCTGAAAACTGAATTCAAAATCAAGCAGGGCTGAGGAGTCACTGCTCCTGGACGGCTTTTCAGGAATTATCACAGACTTTGTTCAAAGTATATGATATTCTTAAACTGACAGGATTAGGGGATTAAAAGTCTATACATTCTAGAATCCAGGTATCAGAAATTCTCTTGAGAAAAAACTGCCTGGCTTGGTGGCAGGGAGTTGAAGTGCTATAATATCTAGCAGGTGTCTTCACACGGCCCACACATTGTCCAGCTGTTCATTTGTTCCTTCATTCATTCATGCACATTTATTCATTAGATTGTTTATTTGTTCATACACCAAAAAAATATTTCTTGAGCACCCATTATACGCCAGACACTGATCTGGGTACTGGGGTTGCTGAGGCAAATGTGATGGCCCAAGTTTGCCTCTTCAATACCCACTCCCCATTTGGCATCAGCATCCTGATTTCGTTTAGGGGACAGCCCATCCAATGCATAGAACCCGAGTGGGACAGACGTCCAAGTGGGGCCTGCCCTTCTGTGGCCCAGCGCAGGCCAGTCAAGAGCATTCCCCCTGGAATTTGAATCGTGAGCAGCATAACATGACAGAGACAACGGATTACTCTCCATGGATGGCCAGGCATGCCCAGAGACTCTCCATATGCTCCTGCCCTCCATCACTGACTCCTCCGGACCCAGTCTTTGGGTTTGAGACTAATTCTTTGAGCGCTCCCAAGTCCTCCCAATCAATTTGCTTTGCTGAAGTAAACCAGTTTTATTTTTGTTGCTGGTAACTCCAGAACCCTAAAATATTCTCTATCCCCGAGGAGCTAACAGTCTCATAGGACAGACGAGTAAACAAATGCTTTGGGCTCAGATACCCTTTAGCGATTATACTGGGCACTCTGGGAGCCCAGAGGGAGGGCCTTGATTAATTTCTTGGCCTCAGTTTCTCTTTAAATGAGGAGCCCTGAAAACCACTCCAGCTGTTCCAGTTATTCATTGCTTTATAATAAACCATCCACAGCTTTGTGGCTTAAATATTGATGCATTATTGTCTCCTGCGGTTCTGGGATTTGACTGGGCTCAGCCAGTTAGTTCTTGCTTAGGGTGTCTCACAGTGTTCGTAGTTGGAGGTCAACTGGGGTTGGAATTATCTGAAGGCCTCACCAGGCAGGACGTCCAAGATGGCTCACACAGCATGACGACCTGCTGGTCCTCAACTGGGGGCATGGCTAAGGCTGTCCCTGGGAACCTCCATACAGGGCCTCTCTGTGTGAGGAATTTTATAACACAGATTGCTCCAAGATCAGCCCAAGAGACCCCAGTGG
Source organism: Cebus imitator (assembly GCF_001604975.1). Lineage (NCBI taxonomy): Eukaryota > Metazoa > Chordata > Mammalia > Primates > Cebidae > Cebus > Cebus imitator. The sequence goes on along the minus strand of NW_016107367.1, from coordinate 8,062,062 downwards.
ACACTGCAAGGCTTCTTATGACCTAGCCCTAGAAGTCCCCAAATACCACTAATAACCACATTCTATTGGTCAAGTAAGTCAATAAGGCCAGCACAGATTCCAGGGGAGGCAAATTACAGCCCATGACCTCCTGAGAGAATGGGAAAGTCACACTATGGGATAGGAGCTACTGAGTGGGCTTTTTACTTTTTTTTTGAAACAGTCTTGCTCTGTCACCCACGCTGGAGTGCAGTAGTGTGATCTTGGCTGACTGTACCCTCCACCTCCCAGGTTCAAGCTACCCTTGTGCCTTAGCCTCCCAAGTAGCTGGGATTATAAGCACGAGCCACCATGCCTGGCTAATTTTTTTTGTATTTTAAGTAAAGATGAGGTTCTGCCATACTGGCCAGGCTGATCTTGAACTCCTGGCCTCCAGTGATCCACCCACCTCAGTCTCCCAAAGTGCTGGGATTACAGGTGTGAGCCACTGCACCTGGTCCCTGAGTGGGCTTTTTAAGAGTTGTTTTTCCATTGTTAAAGAAACTAGAGGACTTGGGTGTGGGTAAAACCCCACAGATTCTGGCTTGGAGTGGGTGCTTTATCCATAAAGGCTGGTTGAATAAAAGAATGTTGGATGAGTGAATGGTAATTAATGACCAGCCTGGCATTTTGCTCAGGGCACCCGGACCTCTGAAAACTCTACTGAACCTCTCGTCATTCTTGTACTACTTAATTTCCTTCAGTTTAAAAACATGTAGTTCAGGCAGGGTAAATTCAAGTTTCTTTCAGATGCTGACCGCCGGGAGAACTAGCAGACCTCGCCTCTCTGATCCTGCGGCACCTGGCCACACTTTACTTATTTATTTTAGCCAGGGTCTAGCTCAGTGGCCCAGGCTGGAGTGTAGTGGCACCATCATGGCTCACTGCAGCCTTGACCTCCCCTGCTCAAGTGATCCTCTCACCTCAGCCTCTGGAGTAGCTGGGACTATAGGCACATACCACCACACCTGGCTAATTACTTTTTTGTAGAGATGGGGTCTTGCTATGTTGCCTAGGCTGGTCTTGAACCCCTGGGCTCAAGCGATCCTCCTGCCCCGGCCTCCTAAAGTGCTTGTATTACAGGTCAGACTCACACTTCTATTAGGGTCCCCACCTGGCCCCCTCCACGTCTTCCTCTCTATCTTCCCTCCTCCAGAGAACAGACTGAGCCCCTACCTGAGCCTACACACATCAAAGAAATATTTATTGAGCACCTATTGTATGCTAGGCACTGTGCTTGCCCTGAGAATATGGAGTGCCAATGATTTCTTGACTGTGCCATCCTATCTGTTTCCATGTCTGTGACTCCACCAGGCAGACCACACTGCTTACCCAACAAGGAGCCCTGGTGCCTTGAACTGTGCCTGGGCCACAGGGCAGTGACCAGTAAGCATTTATTAGATAAATAAACACATGCGCAAATGTTCCCAGGAAATGATTTTGGAAAACACACCAGTGTGTTTCAGTTCAGTGAAAGATGAACATTTGGCTTCAGCTGAGGTTCACTCCACCGTGGGTTGCTGGGTCATTTCGGTTCAGGGCTCTGTTGAGGGATGTGGGCTTTTGCCTGGTTTGGGTTGAGAGCAGCAATGGGTGGCTTTATCAGGGGCAGAGGGGCGCCTGGAAGCCTTTCATTTGAAAGTCGCCATGATCCCTACAGCTGGGACAAATGCACCGTGTCGCTGCCCAGCGGCGGCCGCCAAGTCCTGCGCGCGCCCCCCACCCTCCGTCTTCCCAGGCAAGACCTTGATGGAGCGACCCTTGGCCGGCGCCAGTCCCCAGACAATGCACAATGCACCGAGCCCGGCCGCAGCTCCTCGGCGCGGCCACAAGCGCTCTATTGAGCCGGCTGGTGGCGGGCGCTGGAGGCCAGCGGGGCGAGGGGAGGTGCTCTGAGGCCTCTTTGTTCAGGGGCTCACGTGGGGCCAGTTGCCCCGCCGCCCACACAAGTATGCAAAACCTCCCTGACCCGGCGGTGGAAAAAGCCTGCCAGCCACCCCCCACCAGAACCAGAATCGGGGTCTTATTCCATACCAGCAGCCCCGCCCGCTCAGGCCTGGAAGACTCTATTTTCGGCTGGGGAAATCGAGGCCCAGAGAGGCCAATGAGCTTGCGTGGACCCGGCCAACCTGAGAAGGCCTGGAAAGCCCCAAATTCACAAGAATGCGTTACTAGGGGATGAAAGCCTCGGTGAGGGAGATCATGAAAAGCCCTCCTGTTTGGGAAGGCAAGGTCACAGGTGTTTTTTGATGGGCCCTCTGCAGGCTGCGGGCCAGGTAATGGGAATAATCTGGGCTTTGGATCCCAGAAGTCCAGGCTCCAATCCTGGCTCTACTTGCTGTGTCTGCGAAACCTTGGGCAGGCGTCTGATTGCGCTGTGCTCCTAGCCCACAGGCTTGCGAGATAATACACGCCCAGCCCTGGATCCCAGGGGCCAGGCGGCCCTCTAGAACCACAGGATCTGACGCTGTGCAGCACAGCGGAAGGGGCCCACACTTCCCACCTGGAAAGACCCGAGATGCTTAAGCTCTGAGGCTTATGGACTGCGTGGGCTCTGAAGCTGCCTTTCTCACTTGGAAAGGGAAACTAATAATACCTCAGTCAGAGGGTTCCTGTGGAATTTCGGTGAGGTCACACAGTGAAAGCATCAGGCACTTAGTAGGTGCTCAGTAAACAGCAGTTGTAATGATTGCTGCTGTCATCCCTAAGGATGCAGGATGTCACCTAGGCTCTGCCAGGTAGGCGGGCCTCGGGTGGCCTGCAGACAGGTAGGCTCCTTGAGTGTCTTCAGGGCTGGAGACTGCCTCCCACTCCACACCTTGGGGAGGGGCACACCAGGGGCAGCAGATGTTTGAGGTCTGCCAGGGTGGAGGCAACAGTGCCCCCTACTGGACAGTCTGCAGAGTTTAAGGGGCCTCCGAACCTTGGCCCCACTGAGCTGCCAGGACCTGGCGGATCCTTCTGGCCGAGGAGCCTCTCACAAAGCTCCAGAGCTGGCCCCTCTCCCAGGTGAATCCTATTGTGTTGACCAGAGGCGCTACCCTCTCCATATCCTGCCAAGCACTGCCTTTCTCAGTTCAGCCGGGTTCATTCTTGTTTTTCTAACATCTTCCCATCTCTGACATCTTTCCTTTGGGAAACAAAAGTAGAGAGAGCTCCGCACAAATTAGCTGAGTTATTATGTGAAACATGCCAGCTGACTTGCTGGCTCCAGGAGAGTAGACGGCGGTTCTGTGTCGCAGACGGAGCCACAGCCTCCACTGTCACCTGCCCTCCTGGAGGCGCTGGGGCACTCGGAAGGGGGTATGCGTGTAAATGTGCATCTCACCTGAGAAGTCCTTTCGCCTCAGAAACGGGTTCCTGTTTCTCAGATTGCCAGCAACTTCCTTTCAGATTATACTGAATAAGTGTGCCATGGAGCAGATGTGAGCTGGGCATCTGGCATGCAGAGAAACCTGGCGAGAGACAAACATCCACCCAGGAAGAATTTCCATCACAGTTGATGAACCTCTCTAGTCCTCGGCATTTCTGCAGAAGGTGAGGACAGTAACGGGGCTGCTTATTGGCGTGCTGTGATCTGGGGCTGGCCAGTTGGGAAGGAGTCTTGAATCTTTTTCATGCTGTTTAATGAAACAAGCAAATGTGATCCTTGCTCTGGGAGCTGGACTTTATCACCCAAGCAGGGTTAAGATGACCTCAGCGGGCTTCTCTGACATAAGGGGTGTCCTGTGTGTGATCTCTGGTTTTCCAGGTGCAAGGGGCTGGTCCATGAGATGTCTGCTGCTGGCTGCAATTAGGTAGTGAGTTGCTAAGTTGGAAGGAGAGGGGAATAGAAGACAAAGATCCAGGGGTCTAAGATGACCTCATGCCAAGCCTGTAGCATCTCCCACTGGGGCTCTGTTCGTGACAGCTGACTACCTGCCTTGCTAATCTCTCTTAGCACCCTTTGGCCAGCCCATCTGTGCACATATGCAGAGAGGGACGATCTGACTGAGCCGTGGGCAGTGCAGAGGGCTAAGAGGCAGGCTGTGTGGCTTGAAGCCCTCTTGGCCCCTCTTCACCGACATCCACTAGGTCTACCTCTTCCCTATCTTCTTGGTGACAGGTTGGATTCTAGTGACATTAGCTGATGCCCTCAGGGAATTCACATCACAATTGAATCCAAGTCCCCTGAACTAGCTGAGCTCCAAGTCCCTCGAGTCCTGGAACTGACTCTCTGCTCCTCAGAAAAGAGAGTGTGGGCTTCCCAGCCAGGGAGAGGACCCAGCCGGTCACTTGCCTGCCCTTTGACCTTGCTAGTCTGGCTTCCTCATCCAACCCTGCCTGTGGGAATCTGAGTGAAAGGAGACCATGTTTGGAGGTCCAGCACGCAGGGCGATGCTTACTCAGTGGCCATTCCCTTCCCCCTCCTTCCTTCCGCCTAACTGCTCCCTCCCTCTTCTACCCTCTGGCCCATCATCGTGGCTTTCAGTTGGCCTCAAGTGACGTAAACAATAAATGCCCTTTATCCTGTACTTTATTAATCTTTAGTCAGGAGGTAAGAGTAGTAACTATAGCTTAGAAATGTGTCTAAAAAGGTTAAGTCCTTCTCTAAAAGGGTAAAATAAGGAAACTAAATCCCTCTAATAGTAGGCTTTTCCCCCAGGGACTAAAAACCACATTTTTTTCCCATCAAAAGCAGTGCTTTCAAGCGGGGTGGGGGAGGGAGGTTGTCCCCCAGAAGACATTTTTGGTTGTCACTCCTGGAAGGAGACAACCATCACCCAGCGGGCAGAGGCCGGGGGTGCTGTCAGACATCCTGCAGTGCCCAGGACGGTCCCAGCACAATGAAGGATTTTCAAACACCAGCACTGCTGAGGGTCACAGAACAGTAGACACAGAGACATGAACGTGCCACTGTCAAACCATGTGGGGGGTGTGGCCAGACAGACCCATTTCTAGAACAATCTGTAGGAGAAAAGTTGATAGCTGCTGAGTCTGGGAAATGGAAGTTCTGAGCAAGCAAAGCGCCCCCCAGCCCCGAGCATTTTCAGACCCATGGAGCAGTGGAGATAGCTTTGCTCTGTGGTCCAGGCCAGCCTGAGATGCTGCCTCTCAACCCTCTTACCACTGGCAAGCCAATCAACAGTTCTGAGCCCAAAGTGTGTCAGTGTTTCCAATTGTGGAGAGACTTTAGAAGCTCAGAGTTGATTTTGATGGCGCAGAAGGGACCGTACCTTTCGGTAGCACAGACACATGAAATGATTCTTCCCTTTTCGGTTGGCTTCCTGTGAAGTCAGGAAGAGAGTCTCTGTTTGCTGCTATTTGTCTTGAACACTTCTTAGACTTCCATTTATCTCCTTTTTAATCAACAGCAGGCAGGCTCCAGGATCAGGCGCAACAGTGTGTTCAGCTGGAATTTAATAAAGAGGACTTACTTCCATCATATGCTCCATTATGGCCGCAGCCGCAAAGCTGCTTTCCCATTTACGGCGGTGAAGTCAAGTTTCCTTTAACAATGAATGTAACTAAGCAGCCAAGTAGACTTGAGGACACCTATTTAGCAAACAGCAGTACGGGTGCTACATGGAAGTGGCAAATTCATGCAGGGGGTTCGAGAATGACCAGGGTGTGGGGGCAGTGGCGGGGCTTCATACTTGGTCATCCAACTCGATCCTCAGTTTCCTCATATAGGAAGGAGGATGACACTCTCTTCCCTGCCTGAGTAATTGGGTTTGGGCAAAATCCAGCAGCAGCGGGCAGGTGAAAGCATTGGTCCCTTGTCCCCGCCCCCCCAACACCTGCAAGGTGCCGCTGACCTTGTGATGACCTTCTCTGCAGGCCCTCTCTCTCTGAGCAGCCCGGCACTCTGAGCTGTTAGGGTTGCACTTCCAAATGGCAAGGAAAGGAGCTGGCATCACTCAGCCCTCACTGCATGCCGCCATGCATGTTAGCTCATTTCATGCTCAGGGTACACCTGTGAAGAAAGTCTTATGCAGCCAAACTTTTTTTTTTTTTTTTTTTTTTTTTTTTTGAGATGGAGTCTTGTTCTGCCACCAGGCTTGGAGTGTGGTGGCACAATCTCAGCTCACTGCAACTTCCGCCTCCCAGGTTCAAGGGATTCTCCTGTCTCAGCCTCCCAAGTAGCTGGAACCACAGGCACGCTCCACCACGCCCAACTAATTTTTGTATTTTTAGTAGAGACTCAGTTTCACCATGTTAGCCAGGATGGTCTCGAGCTCTTGACCTCGTCATCCACCTGCCTTGGCCTCCCAATGTGCTGGGATTACAGGCACACCACCGCACCCAGCTGCAGCCACACGTTTTAATGTGGAGCCTGGGGTTCGGGGAGGGGTAGTCCCAAGTCAAAGATCTATACAACAGGTAAATAATAAAGTCCAAATGCAAGCCCAGCTCTGTTTGCCTTCAAAACTAGATCACTCATGAAACCAAGCTGCCCTTGACCCTGACCATCTGTAATCACTAAGCACAAACACAGCAGAGGGTCAAAGCAAGGGTCATCAGCCAGGGGCCACACGTCAGGTCGCCAGGCACTCCATCTTTATATCCATACACTCAGCTGTGGTGGAGCAGACATACTGCAGGCTCAGACCTGCAGACTCCTTTGATATTTCCTGGTAAGTTCAGTGCCATGTTGCCTTAGGCTCTTCACGTGTTTTGGAGGAAATCTTGGCTTTGGAGTGCTGGGTTCAAACCCCAGCTTGGCCACTTGCTGGCTAAAGAGCTGCTTTAAATCTAGTTTACTCATCTGTGAAATAGGCATAATACTAGTAACATCCTCATTGTGGGTCATGGGAGATTTACCAAAAACTATACATGTTGACATAACAATCAACAGCCCTCGATAAGTTATAGCATTTTGTTATAAATAAAATACAAGTGTCCATGTCTAATTCACAGTTCACATCAAAGCCAGACCGGCGTCAGCTTACTTAAACAACAATGTGGCTGTTGTTGGCTGGAATTTTCTTCAGGGTAACTGAAGCTAAAATAAAGAAATGTGATTTGGGTTAACACTGTTTTATTGGTACTGTTGCATAAGAAATGAAAAGAAAAGTGTGTGTTTGGTTACTTTGTTTTTTGACCCTACAAATGCCTGGGATTCCATTACAGGCAATGCAATTTGGTTTCCAACATCTGCAAATCAGCATTCAGCTTGACTTCCTATTTTAGCCAGTGTGGGAGAGATTTTTTTTATTTCTTCTGCGTAAGGATCAACATAACTGTTTTCTTCTTCCTTTTCTGCTGACAGGATAGACAAACAATGAGCTGCGTGTATTTTCCCCTACAAGTCACTCTGCTCCTTGGTGCCTCAGTTTCTCTGTCTAGTGAAATGGTTACGATGATTCATTTGGTTTCTACAAGATTTCATGAGACTGAATGAGTAATTACTCTACTGAAGGCTGTCTTTTCTTCAGAGGCAGTGCACTGTCAATTTCATTCACTCAACAGGAAAGAAGAAAAGAAGGAAATGCCTCTTGGCCAGGGTCCCAAGCACATGCATTCTCAGTGTTTTCCTAAGTATGTGGTGCACGCATCTGGGGACAGGTACACACTAGAGATGGCATGGGGCACCCAGCCATGGGGTTAAACAACCCTGAGTTATATACTGAGAAGGGTGATCTCCTTCAAATTTGTGCCTTTGTCTCTCTTTGTATTTTGCAACTCTGCAGAGATGTTAACTTATAGAAAATTGATAGTGGGCAAATCTTTCATGTCCATGGCTAAGCAAATGATACTACCTATCTGGGGCTATGCAAATGAATTTTACCAAGTAGAAAATCTGTGCAAGGCAAATCCTCATTTAACCCAGTGGTAACTTCTTACTGATTACTCATTATGAGCTAGAGAGAATAATTGACTTGTATTCATTTTATACCTGCTTGAGAGTCATAAATTTAGCCTTTTTTGAAAATTCTCCTCTAATAATCTTAGTCATTAACATTTTCTTCATCACCTTCTTAAGTCTAGACAATCAATAAAACAATAAATCAAAGTCTCATTTGTAGCACTTGCCAAGTTTCATGGTGTATATACTTCCACAGTGACAAATTTCAAGCTACTAATGTGTGTGATGTTATTGAACGTGGAGACAGAAACAGTTGCAAAATAGCATGCCATTATATAATATTACTACCCTGAGGCCGGTGGGTGACTTGAGCCCAGGAGTTCGAGACAAGCCTAGGCAACATGGCGAAACCCTGTCTCTACAAAAATTATAAAAATTAGCCATGGGTGGTGGTGCGCGCCTATAGTCCCAGCTACTCGGGAGGCTAAGGAGGGAGGATCAACTGAGCCTGAGAAGTGGAGGCTGCAGTGAGCTGTGCTTGTCACCTCACTCCAGCCCGGGCTATAGAGCAAGACCCTATCTCAAAAAAAAAAAAAAGATAAGGAAAAGAAAAGATAAAAAGGAGTAACATCGCTACACAGATGCAGTAAACATCCACATCCTTGACAGCATAGGTAACCGTAAAATCTCATGACATAATTATGAAGGGATAAGTTTTGAGTATTTATTGCCACATTTTTAATATAATTTATTTAAGAATATAAATTTAATATTTATTGTGGCTAGCAATTTCAAAATCTTGAAAATTTAACAGTGGGTTCTCATGGGATCCCTGGTTATCAAAAAATACCCCCACAGAAAAAATGTGCTTCTTCTTTTTCTCTTTTCTTTGCAGATGATTGGGATTCCAATCAGTGGATTTAAATGAAGGAGCTGAGGCAGGGTGTGGTGGCTCACCCTTGTAAACCCAGCAAATCACCAGAGGTCAGGAGTTCGAGACCAGCCTGGCCAACATGGCAAAACCCTGTCTCTACTAAAAATACAAAAATTAGCTGGGTGTGGTGGCATGCATTTGTAATTCCAGCTACTTGGGAGGCTGAGGCAGGAGAATGGCTTGAATCTTGAAGGTGGAGTTTGTAGTAAGCCAAGGCAGAGTCACTGTACTCCAGCCTGGGTGACAGAGTGAAACTCCATCTCAAAAAAAAACAACAACAGCAACAACAAAAACAAACAAACCAACCCAGAAAAACCAAAACCAAATTAAATGAAGGAGCTGGGATCAAGGTGTGTAAATAGAGCAGGGTCAGGGTAACCCTTTAAGTTCCGCCTGACCAGATTCAAGAGTAGCATCACCCTGCTGAGGAGACTTCCCAAGGTGACATGGCCAGATGGATCATGCCTGACTTCTGCATTCTCAGCTAGCAGGACTCACTCTTCCATGGCCTGTGGGTTGCAGAGTGGAGGGGAAACAGTGTCCTGCCCTGGCTTGGGAGTTGGAGACCTGGGTTCCCGCCCTGCCTTGCTACGAGCCCCACTGTGGGGGACCCAGCGTCCTCATGGAGGGAGTCTGTCCCGTGCAGGAGCAGGCAGGTGGCCCACGCATAGTAAACAGCCGGTCCTCGGATCATAGAGAGGAAAGGATGGGGTGAAAATGGAGGGTACGTGCCCTGCCTGCAAGCACGAAATTTAAACCTTTAAAGATGGCTGTGCAGCCGGGCGCGGTGGCTCAAGCCTATAATCCCAGCACTTTGGGAGGCCGAGGCGGATGGATCATGAGGTCAAGAGATCGAGACCATCCTGGCAACATGGTGAAACCCCATCTCTACTAAAAATACAAAAAATTAGCTGGGCATGGTAGCGCGTACCTGTAATCCCAGCTACTCAGGAGGCTGAGGCAGGAGAATTGCCTGAACCCAGGAGGCGGAGGTTGCGGTGAGCCGAGATCGCGCCATTGCACTC
>NW_016107367.1:8012733-8052251 GCF_001604975.1 Cebus imitator | reverse complement strand
AAAAAAAAAAAAAAAAAAAAGATGGCTGTGCACTGCTGACCAGCCAGGCCAGCTTGAGATCCCTCAGCTAGAGGGTTTCTAGGGCCCAGTCTAGTTTGACAGCCTGTCTTCCTACCCATCATACCTGCGCCTTACCCATCGCCCGAGCTCCTGTCCTTCACATCCTTACCCAGGAAAAGGCTAAGGAAGGGCCTGGGAAATGTTTATTACATCAAGTGGGGTATGTAGTGATTCCATTGAATAAGTTATCCTTGGAAGACTTAGTGTTTGAGAGTTTGCAAGCTCAGACCATTTTCGAAGGGAAAAAATAGTCTTTGTGTTGAATGTGCAGTTCCTCTGGCGTCCAGGAAGTTCAAATCAGTTCTTCCCATCCCCTTCCAACAGATTTCTGTCTCTGAGGGATACCCCAGACAAAGGAGCTGGCTTACCTTTCAGAGTCACAGGGTAGAAAAAAATGTATGACATTAAGCTCTAGAGAAGCCTGGACAGCCAGTGGTCCCCTTGGGGTGGTGTCTGGGGCTGGGAGGATGGAGGGAGCGCAGATGCAAATCTGGGTGGAGCAGCAGTGGACATAACCACACCGTTTACATGTGTTACGCCTCTCTCTCTGTAAGGCCCTGGAGATGAATTTGCAAGTTAAATGCATTTAGGTTACAACCATACCATATAAGGCACATAATTTTCTTCTTATGAAGAATGACTAATCACCTGTTAGGAGAACTTTTGAGGACTATTACAGTATCATTTTCTATATGTGTGTGTAAGGAGGCAGAGGGCGTGAGCATGTGTATGTATGTATTTGTCTCTTTATCAAAGACCTCTTCTGTGATCTCAAATGTCACGGCCACTCTGAATCTAGACATTCATGCACACATAGATTGCTAGAGAAATACATGACGCCCACTTACATTTGAATTTCAGGTAGACAGCGAATACTTTTTAGCATAAATACGTACCAGGCAATATTTAGGAATATTTACATTTGTATTTGCTTTTTTTTGCCTACATTCAAATTTAAGTGGACATCCTGTTTGTTTTCAGACAGAGGCTCGCTCTGTCGCCAGGCAGGTGTGCAGTGGCGTGGTCTCGGCTCACGGAAACCTCCGCCTCCCAGGTTCAAGCGATTCTCCTGCCTCAGCCTCCCAAGTAGCTGGAACTACAGGCGCACGCCACCATGCCTGGCTAAGTTTTGTATTTTTAGTAGAGGTGGAGTTTCACCATGTTGACCAGGATGGTCTCTATGTCTTGACCTCGTGATCTGCCCGCCTCCGCCTCCCAAAGTGCCAGGATTACGGGCCACCGCGCCTGTCCGGACATCCTGTATTTTTATTTGTTTAATCTGGGAGTGCTACAGATGCACAAATACACACATTTGTGCATTCGCCTCCATGACAGCCGCCAATACACAGACGCAAATTGTGCACACGTATGCATAACTGGTCTGTCCTTTGCCCATGGATTCAGGTACACACACACACACACTCACACACACACACACTCTCTCCCTCTCCCTCCTCTGTCTGGAGCACAGTTGTGTCCCTAAGGTGCCCTGCGAGTTGAGTTTACAACCACAGGGTCTGTTGTTGCTTCCTGAGGCGGGTTCCTCCCGGTTTCTTTAGGAACCTGCAGATGCTGGGCGGTCATGACTCCTTCCTGAAGTTCCCGTGGATTTAACAGCTTTGGCCCTGGTTCGAGCCGGCGCCCCGGCCGCGCGCTCCCCTCCCGTCCAGCCTGCCTTGCCTGCCTTTCCCCGAAGGCGTCTCGGTTACTCGCGGGCCTGGCCCGGCTGGCTGCGGGGCTTTCTTGGGAGCAGGCCTCTCCCCTCTGCTCCCCGGCTGCTCGTATCGGTTTACAGCGCCGGGGCAGTGCCTACGGGGCCTGCGGGCTGGAGGTTCTGAGATTTTTATTGGCATCTCCATCAAGATGAGGGCCGCGGGGGTCCTTCAGGCCTTCCGGAGCCGCTTTATGGGGGCCGCCTTCCAGACGCGGCGGGGAGCAGCGATTTCCAGGGAATCTGGTTTCTCTGCTGGGCTCGCACCCCTTCCTCTGTGTTTGGCTTGGCAGCGCCTCGGCATGGCCTGTTTTGAGCCTCACCTCGGGCTGGGGTTTTTGCGGCCTGTCGGGGGAAGAGGTGGCGCGGGGTAGACATTTCCCCGCAGCCGCAGGGACACAAACGGAGCTTTGTGTCGGGCAGACGCAGGTGGAGAGCTCAGGCCTCTCGGGCGCTCGCTCGGGGACATGCTCTGGAGTTGGAGGACATTAAAACACAAATGCAAACCACGCCAGGTCCTCTGCACCTTGAGAGCCCGAGCTCGCCCGTGGGAGGACCCGGTGGCCGCGTCTCAATGACTGCCGCCTTCTTTGGGAGCCGGAATAGGAAGGAGGTGCAGGGATTAATATTCTGCAGGGGGATTTAAATTTTAAAACCCCAGTGGGGGTTAAGCTCACAGCAAGCTCTGAGCAACAGATGGCCAGAGTGACCTTGGCATTTGAGGCAAGGAAGACGATGCCTGGGGAGAGTGTGCCTTCCTGGAGGGTCCCCTGCTGTCTACAGGTCAGCCCATGGTGGCCGCCAAACCAAATGACTAGCACTGAGTTACGTCCCCCTCCAAATTCATATGATGGAGTCCTAATGAACGTAGGTACCTCAGAATATGGCTGCCCCTGCCTCCCGGCAACCTCCACCTCCCGGGTTCAAGATATTCTCCTGCCTCAGCCTCCCAAGTAGCTGGGACTCCAGGTGTGTGGCACCACGCTCGGCTAATTTTGGTATATTTAGCAGAGATGGGTTTTTGCCATGTCAGCCAGGCTGGTCTTGAACGCCTAACTTCAGGTGATCCACCCACCTTGGCCTCCCAAAGTGCTGGGATTACAGGCACGAGCCGCGGTGCCCTACCCAGACATAGGTCTTTACAAAGATAATTAAAGTAAAATGAGGTCAAACTGGTGGGCCCTAATCCAATGGGACTGATGCCCTCGTAAAAGAGGAAACGACACAGACAGGCGCAGAGGAGACCATGTGAGGACACAGGGAAAAGGCAGCCATCTGCAGGCCATAGAGAGAGGCTCAAGAGAAACCAGCCTGGCCGACCCCTTGATCTCAGACTTCCAGCTCCAGAACGGTAAGTCCGTTTCTGTTGTTCGAACCCCTCCACCCAGTCTGTGGTACTCTGTTACGAGGCCCAAGAGGAAGTGATCAGGTAGGGCCTTAATTTTATTTTTTCTACTCAGCAGATTAGATAAGGTGGCTGCACACTCCTAGTAGAGTGTGATCACAGAGGCACCGGTGCATCCACTCTTGGGGCCATCCATTTCACCTCCAGGTGATCCAGCCCAGCCTGCAGTTCCGCCCACTGTCCTTTATTTACGTACAGTTCGAGACCTCCGTGAAGCGGGTCCTGAGACCTAGGTGTCCATAGTTTATCCAGAAGTCGTACCAGGCTGTACATGAGGGAACAGGGGTGGGAGGAATCCCAAAACCGGGCGGTGGGGGGTTCATGAGACAGTTGTGGTGGGTGGGCCTGAGGAGCTCTGTGCACCAGGGACCCTCTGAGAGCCTATCTGGTGCCCCTTGGAATTGTCCTACCAAAGGCAGGAAGCCAAGGAGCTTTGCAGCAACCCTGGCTGTCCTCTGGGGAAGGTCATTCCAGCTGCTGGAGAAGGTGTCAGGCACAGGACACGGGAGATGGCCTGAGGGGGTGGGACTGTGTTCCCTGGGGTCGGCCGAGGATGGAGCACCAATGGCTTCTGCCCGGTCTCTCACAAATCTTGCTGCCCTGAGGGCTGGCCAGAACCCCATCTCTAATCTTGCAGAGCAAGGCCCTCAGCCACCTCGCCCTCACAGTGGGTCTGATTCTGCTCCTTCCTGCACCAGCATCAAGCTCGACTTTCTTGGTTCCACATTAACCAAGGATGGGAAAAGCCAAGGCGTTTGTCCTAATCTCTCACAGCACTCAACACAGCACTTCTGACACCAGGCCTGCGGGAGGTCCCCACATGCAAGCAGTTCTCCAGCGGACAGCAGCGGGATGTCCTGCGATTCCATTTGGACGCTATCTAACTGGAGGGAGCATCAGAGCCCACAGGTTGAGGACCGTACCTCACTTTGGATGTCAGTCGCCAGCCCCAGCTTGTGGCCGGAGCTTCTGATGGACTGGCTGTGAACAGGGGTTCCCACAGCCCCTTTTTCAGGTTTGATTAATTTGCTAGAGCAGCCCACAGAACTCAGAGAAACACTTTACTTCTATTGATCCGTTTATTTTAAAGGTATTATAAAGGATGCATGTAAGCAGCCAGATGGAGAAGCCCAGGGCAAGGCGTGGGGGAAGCAGCGTGGAGCTTTCATGCCCTCTCCAGCTGCACAACCCTCTAAGAACCTCCACGTGTTCAGCCATCTGGAGACCCATCCCAACCCTGTCCCTCCGAGGTTTTATGGAGGCTTCATTAGGTAGGCATGATGGATTAAACCACTGGCCATTGGTGGTCAGTTCAGCCTTCAGCCCTTGTCTCCTCCCCAGAGGTTGGGAGGTGGGGCTTAAAGTCCCAACCCTCTAATTCTGCCTCTGTCTGTGCAGCCAGCCACCTGTCATCTCATTAGCATAAAAAGACACTTATCACTCCAGAGAGTCCAAGGGCGTCAGTAGCTGTGTGTCAGGGGCCAGGGGCAGGGACCAAATACGTGTTTCTAAAATCGCAGTGTGGCACACACTTAACCCTTGGGTCTGTTGACCTGCTGTTTCTCCAGCCCCAATCCTGTGCTCTCCCCCCGGGACAGGAGTCTTCTCTCACTGGAGACCTTCCCACTTCTGGACACTCCCCAGCACCATCCCCCACAGCTCAGTGTGGCCCCTGCATCTCCCTTGAGACTGTGAAGTTGTCCCAGCACCTGCCCCTTCACGGGGTAAGGCTTTTTCCCTCTTCTTTTCCATCCTTCCTGCCTTTCTCTCTCCCTCCTTCTTTTTTTCCCTCTTTTCTCCCTCCCTCTGTCTTTCCTCTCTCCCTCCCTCCTTTACTTACTATGCAGTATGCACTGAGTACCACCTGTTTTGTGCCAATCAGTGTGACTGAAATGGGTAACTCAGCATTTCTGCCCTTGAGAGGTTCACAGTCGTTGGCAGTGTCCAGGTTTGGCCAGCTCCTTCTGCAAACACTAACCCTCCCAGCCCAACTCACTCTGCCTTCTGAGAGTCTAGAGCCAGGTCAATTCAGTGGGCACTAGTCGTGTGGGAGAGGGCAGTGAATGAAGGCATAGCTTTGCTTCCTTTGTAAAAGCTCTGTGAGTCCTTATGGGTGCCTCTCAGAGGGTGCCTTGGAATTGCTGCCCTGCCTGCAGCAGCAGCCACTGCCATGGGTCTCCCTTATGCTGGATCCTCCCCATGCCCTGCCTTGCTGTCCCCTCATGTTATCCTACCTCCTGAGATCACCTCCCAAATCAACTGCCTGCACCTGAGTCCTTGCTTCAGGCTCTGCTTTGGGAGAACCCAAATTAAGATCCTGTCTCTGCCCAGTGCTGGGTTTGGTGGGTGTAGGCACAAGCCTGACTGCACCTACTTTGCCAGCGTTGGGTTGAGGGGCAAGAGGAAAGAAGTAGGGAGCCCAGCTGCGGTCGCCAGGCTAAACTGTGACCTTTGCAACTTCAGTAATGATGCTAATTTTTAAAAATCTCCATCTGCCTGGTTCTTGGATCCACTTCTCAATGTTTCTTAAAGAAAGAAGAGCTGTGACTTGTTAGGATTTCCTCAAATGCCCATATTTTTTCAAATGGATGTTGACTAGCCTGTGACTCTATCATTTTTAATCCATTTTATTGAGGTATACTTTATAAACGATAAAATGTACAGCTAACAAATTGTGACAAATTGTATACCTAAGTGACCACCACCTTGATCAAGAGAGAGAACATTCCAAGGTCCCACAAAGGTCCCTCTGTCCTTTTCTGGTCAAACACCACATTTTTTCCCAAACAGGCAACTCCTCGTTTGATTTCAATCACTATGAAATCATTTTAGCTGTATTACAACTTCCTACGCATGGAGTCAGACATACAGAGTGAGCTCCTCTGTAACTAGTTTCTTTCATTTTGGGTTCTAGCTTTTTCCTTTTTATTATGGACTCATACTCATCACTGTATGCATCTTTGCAAGGTTATGAGTTTTCATTTCTCCTGGGTAAATGCCTAGCAGTAGAATTGCTGGGATATATAGTCGGTGCATGTTTAACTTTATTTTTTTAAGAAATTTCTGTTTTCCCAAGGAGTTGTTCCTTTATACACTCCTACCAGCAACCTACGAGAATTAGAGTTACTCTCACCCACATCCTTGTCTGCTTTGGGTATTGTATCAGTTCATTCTCACATTCCTGTAAAGAAATACCTGAAGGTATGGTGGCTCTCTCCGGTAATCCCAGCACTTTGGAGAGGCTGGAGCACCTGAGGTCAGGAGTTCGAGATCAGCCTGACCACCGAAATGAAACCCCATCTCTACTAAAAACACAAAAATTAGTTGGGCATGGTGGGGCATGCCTGTAATCCCAGCTGCTCAGAAGGCTGAGGCAGGAGAATTGCTTGAACCCGGGAGGCGGAGATTGCAATGAGCCGAGATTGTGCCACTGCACTCCAGCCTGGGTGACAAGAATGAAACTCCATCTCAAAGAAAGAAGAAGGAAGGAAGGAAGGAAGGAAGGAAGGAAGGAAGGAAGGAAGGAAGGAAGGAAGGAAGAGGGAAAGAAAGACCTTAGTCTGCGTAATTTATAAAGCAAAGAGGTTTAATTGGTTCAGTTTCCACAGGCCGTACAGGAAGCACAGCTGCTTCTGGTTCTGGGTTGGGGAGGTGCCTCAGGGAGCTTTTGTTTATGGTGGAAGGCAAATCAGGAGCAGGCATCTTCACATGGCAGGAGCAGGACCCAGAGAGAGGCTGAGAGGTGCTACACGCCTTTAAACAGCCAGATCCCCTGATAACTCATCACTCACTCCCACGAGAACAGCAGCGAGGGGATGGTGCTAAACCATTCATGAGAACTCTGCCCCCACCCCACAATCAATTACCTCCCCCAGGCCCCACCTCCAACACTGGGGGTTCATGAGAACTCTGCCCCCACGATCAATTACCTCCCCCAGGCCCCACCTCCAACACTGGGGGTTCAAAGTGAGACAGTTGGACGTGAGATTTGATGGGGGCACAAATCCAAACCATATTAGGTATTTTCAGAATTTTTCATTCTCGTTTTTTAGTGGGTGTGTAATTGTATCCATCTCTATTGGTCATTCACATACCTTCTTTGGTGAAGCATCTGTTCTGCCCATTAAAAAAACCTGCATTTTGTTTCTTTGTTATTGAGTTATAGAAGTCCTCTATATGTTCTGAATTTGAGTCTGTTATCAGGTACATGTGTTGGGAATATTTACTCCTATACTATGTCTTGCATTTTCAATTCCTTCTTTTATACATTTAAAAAATGTATTTTTAAAAATTATGTATTTCCTTTTTGAGATGGAGGTCTCAGTATGTTCCCCAGGCTGGCTTCAAACTCCTGGAGTAATCCTCCTGACTCAGCCTCCCAAGAAGCTGGGAATGCAGGTGTACCACCACACACAGCTCACTTTGGTGTCTTAGAGTTTTGTTATTTTTTTAAACAATAAGAAAGCACTATTTTCTTCTAGTATCTTTTTTTTGCTTTTAAATTTTAAACAGCTTTATCGAAGTATAATTTACATTTTATAAAATTCATTCATTGTAAGTGGTTATTAATGGTGTTATTTTAAAGCAGAAAATTTTAACTAAATTAAATCCAATTGATCCATTTTTTTTCTTAGATGATCAAGATTTTTTTTTTTTTTCTGTTTAAGGCATTTTTCTCTTTCCCAAAGTCGCAAATATTTTTCTCTGCCTATGTTTTCTTCTAGAAGTATTTTAGTTTTAGCTCTTACATTTCAGTCCCTGGGTTAATGTTTGCATGTGATGATCAGATTGTTTCTAGGTCTTTTCAGTAGACAGAGCTAGGATACCTAGACTATGCAAAACATGGTGTCGTAAGTTTGTAATGATGTTTCTACTTCAAATCGGGACTATAGGTTTTTGGTTTATTTTTAAACTTAACCTCTTTAGATTACATCTATATCTACTTTCTTCCACACCTGAACATCTAGATTTTGAAGGGCACAAGAGATGCTAGAATTTAAATATCCCATAATTACTCATTTGTGTTATCTCACCTTACACACAAACAGTCTCATAACACTGAAATGACCAATTATGATGACTGAAACTGTCAAGAATGTCTTGTACATGTGCTTCCTCCTTCTCTGGATTGTCGTTGTTGTATTATGTCTCCATTGTCAGGACATATGGCCAGTGCATGCCTTTTTTAAGCTGTCTTTTGTCCTACTTCTACAGTAAGTATATATTTCATGTTAATGCCTTTCTATCATTTTGGTCATCTGTAGCTGATTCTCTGGTAGATTCTTTAGGAAGGAATACAGAAACAATATTTTCTTTTCTTTGCTTTTTTCTCTTTTTTTTGAGTCGGAGTTTGGCTCTTGTTACCCAGGCTGGAGTGCAATGGCGCAATCTCGGCTCACCGCAACCTCCGCCTCCTGGGTTCAGGCAATTCTCCTGCCTCAGCCTCCTGAGTCGCTGGGATTACAGGCACGCACCACCATGCCCAGCTAATTTTTTGTATTTTTAGTAGAGACGGGGTTTCACCATGTTGACCAGGATGGTCTCGATCTCTTGACCTTGTGATCCACCTGCCTCGGCCTCCCAAAGTGCCGGGATTATAGGCGGGAGCCACCGCGCCCGGCCTCTTTGCTTTTTTCTTCTCTTTGAGACAGGTTCTCACTCTGTCACCCAGGCTGGAGTGCACTGGTACAATCATGGCTCTCTGCAGCCTCAAACTCCTGGGCCTCCTGAGTAATTGGAACTACGGGCGCACACCACCACCACCATGACCTGCCGAGTTTTTTTTTTTTTGTGTTTTTTTTTTTTTTTTTTTTTTGGTAGATTCAGGCTTTTGCCACATTGCTCAGGCTGGTCTTGCAGGGGTGAGCCACCACACCCAGCTAACAATATTATCTGGTTGCTACATGTTGATGACAGTTTGTGTCATCTTTATACCCTCTATTCTTGAAAACTGGTTTTCTTGGGTATAAAATCCTTGCTTTGCATTTTTTCCTCTTGCTTATCTTAAGTTATTGCATTTTCTAGCATAAACTTATTATTTAAAAAAATCTGATCATAAATCTGATAGTTTTCTTTACCTTATAACTTACAGGTTCTTTGTTCCTAAGCTTTCACAGGACTTATTCCTTAAAGTCTGTGGTTTTAATAGACTCTTTTGGTGTTGGTTGTTCTTGGTAAATTTTTCTAGATACGCAGTGTGCTCTTTCAATACATATCTTCAAATCTTATGTTTTTCTTCTAGAAGAGAGTTTTGGAAGTATAGTCTTTACTATTTTCTATTCTCTTGCTTTCATTCTATTTTCCAGAGCTTCCCATTATTTATGTATTAGACCTTCTTTGACTATTTTCAATATTTGGTCACATCCTCTCAACACTTTGTCTCTTTGTTTTACTTTTATTTTTACTTTTGTTAAAAAAAACTTAAGAGCTTTTTATCTTTGATTTCTCTTAGGGCCTGTTTAATTGTGCTCTTTGCTATTGTGGTCTCCTGGTTTTGTCTTCATTTCTAAAATGAATTTGTCTTCTACTTCTAGTTCTTAGTTCTTTTTTTTCAAGTTTTTCAAGTTCTAATTTATGTTTTTCCATTGTGTCTTGTATTTTATCCCCAATGCCTTTTAGCTTTTTTTTTTTAATAGGAGGTTTCAGTTTGATGTATTTTGTGAGTGTCTCTGGTGTGCTTTCATTGTCTGTAGGGATATTATTCTGATTCTTATTCCCTTTTTTCTTATAACTTCGTATAAGATGTTCCCTGATTACTTCCTGTTGCTCATTTTTGTGCTAATTAGCTTTTCTTGAACTTTCACAAGGAAGCTTGGTTCAGATAACTCTCCTAACCTCACAGAGCTGCTTCTTCTGTTGTCTTCAGGTCGTATTTAAAAATACGGTGTGCAACTATGCCTGAGACCCCTGACTCAGTTCCGTTCCCCACTCTTTTCTGGCCTTTCTTGTTCTGGAGTCTCAGTTGTTTCCTTATGACTCAGCTTTTATTTCCTTCCAGTAGTTTCTTTTCAGTATAGGGCCCAGTCCTGCACTCTTTCTAACACACCACACTAGACAGCTGGAGGTGGATGGAGCCCTAACTTTCAAGTCTTAAGAGTTTCATGGAGTTATTTATGCAGGTGCGATGCCTGTAGGTGACTGACAAAGAACAAATTGAAGGCCACTGCATCGCTATATGTGACACTTCTCAAATGAGAAATGAGAATAAGACAGCTAACTCAACTCAGGATGCAAGTTCAACCTAGATATGGGGCTGGCCAGAGTTTGACTTGTGACCTGATAGGAAATTGAGCAGAGTTTGACTTGTGACCTTATAGGAAATTGAGGTGTCCATTTATTTTCCTTTGGATGAATGTCTGTTCTGAAGTCTGGACATATCAGATTTGAAGTGTTTTGGGTTTTCTATTGAGAGGGGTACGCAGTGGTTTGAATGCTTGTGTCCCCCCCAACATTTCTGTGTTAGAATCCTCGCTTCTAAACTGATGGCATTAGGAGGTGGGTCCTTTGGGAGGCGATTAGATTGTGGGAGCAGAGCTCTCATTAATGGGATTGGTTCACTTATAAAAGTGTCCTGAGAGAGACCCTTTGCCCCTTCTGCCACATGAGGTTAGAGTGAAAAAGCAGCTGTCTATGAGGAAGTGATCCCTCACCAGACATGAATCTGCTGCACTTGGAGTTTGGACGTCCCAGCCTCCAGCACTGTAGGAAATAATTTCTGTTGTTTATAAGCCATCTGGTCAATGGTATTGTGTTACAGTAGGCTGAACTGCTTGAGACAGGGTAAAAGTGCATTGTGACTCTAAAATGTTTGCCAAACTGATTACGGCGTTATGATTATGTTTGAGACTACGGCTTAATTCATTTGTTAGGCAAATATTGGATGAGCATCTGCTGTGGGCCAGGTCTTGCGCAAAGGGCTGAGGATATAGTGGCAGACAGGACAGTATCTGCTTGTAGAAATTCCAGTCCTCTTCTTCTCTTCATGTAATTGAAATTTCATGCATATCAGCAAAATATTTTTAGGTCTGTAAAGTCACAAATTTGCTGTTGAGAATAATAGCTCAGTGAAAAATTTAACCTTGTCGAGAGTAGAATCCTGGCAGGAGGGCATTTGCATTTCTGTCTTTTCAAATGCTGCCACACATACAGAAAAAAACAAACCAAACAAAATTGGTGTTCATGTCTCTGTTTCTGGTTTTAATTTTCTCCTTTGAGGCCCAAATCAGATTTCAGTTTCTAAAGAAGTATATTGTGGTGGAAATGGAGTTGGGATTTTACATTGCATGGAACTCTCCCATTTGAAGCCCTTGTCTTGAATGGGTATTATCGTCTGCTTTCAAGCAGATGTTTCTGTGATCTCCAAACTGGCCCCTCACTGGGGCCTGACTTTATCATGAAATGTGATAAGTGAGGCCAAAGGGTCACCTTTATTGTTCAAGAGAATGCTGAAACATCACAAGAAAACCCTTTACTGTCTGATAACTCGTTGGCAGGATTTACAGCCACTGGGGAAGATGAGAGTGTCTTCAAAGTCTAGCGTCGTGGTTTCCATCAAATGGGAAAGCAGAGGACTCCAGAATGGGATTCGTTTATCAACCTGTGTTCTCTGCGTGGTTCGTCTCCCCATGAGCCTGTTCCATTCACCAAGCATTTATGCAGCACCATCTTTGTGCCAGGTACCATGCTGCATTCTACCAAGCTGAGACAGCGTTTAAAAGCAGGCTGCAGGAAAAGAGAAAACCAACACTTACTGGCCACTTTCTATGGGCCTGGCATGTGGCTAGAGGCCTCCACATACGAGGCTTCATTGCAACCCCAGGAAGGATGACAGGGGAGGAACTGGAGGTTCAGAGGAGTTGACTGAGGTCAAATGTGATATCAGGTCTGGGTCTGTCTGAATCCATAGCTTCTACTTAGAAAAAACCTGGGTTGGGGGGTGTGGTGGGGAGCAGCAGAAGCCTCTTCTTGAGTTTCAGCATAAAAATGTTGGGGTCAAATGAAAATCTCATAGCAGATAGTTTGTCTCTGGCTTGGAGGAGTCCGAACAGTTCAATAGATTTTATATGATTAAAATATGCATGCCTGCACACACACACACAGACACACACTTATACACACATATATATCTCCAGACACTACTATATACATTCTGGCATTTTCTGTGGAGTTGTCCAGAAACAATGAGGCCACCAGTAATTATGACTTTTCTCAATTCCTCTATTCATTATTTATTATATAACCTACAGAGACATGTTAACATGTGGCAAAGTCATAATTGCATAAAACCTTTCTATAGTCAAGATGCAGCTCATCCAGTGGATTCTTCTCACCTCCTCCGAGAAGCCTGCGCTGACATCCTGCTCCCGGCATGGTGCTTGCCTGGCCCCAGCACCTCTGCCACAGCCCAGCATCCTCTGCAGCAGCCGTCTGCTTGTTGGTGCCAGCCCTCATGGAGCCAACAGTCTTTGGATGGGAGACAGAAGGTCAATGAAATAATGGACTTGGGAGAGCTTTGTGAAGGGTAAATGCCATGCGGCTGTCAGTCATTATGCAAAAGACAGAGTGGAGCAGGGTGTGAAGGGCAAAGGGCAGGCAGGCCATGGTCTGCAGAAGGACGGCCCCTGATGGTGACTTTGGAGGAGCCCTTGGTTTGGGGAGTCCTCCAGACTCAAAGACAGGGCAGGCCCAGTGGGAGCCATGCCCAAGGTCAGGGTACTCAAACGATCTCCAGGTCTATCTGTTTTTTGTTGCAAAAGTGATCACCTTGTAGTGGGTGCTTCTGAAAGCTCACGGGTGGTCATAGGTGGGAGCAGGTGCACTGTGAACTCGGCTGATTTGTTTCCACTGTGAGTCTGGCTGCATCAGAATCACCTTGGCCCTTCCTGAGTTTCCTGCAGAGCAGAGGCTGTCCAGCGTACACTAGGAGTCCTCAGGAGAGAATCCAGTGATAGGCAGAGCCAGCCCAAGAGGTCTGTTACCCTGCGGATGCTCCTATCTGGACCTGCTGGGGAGGCTGGGGCCGGGAGCCCACCTGCAGACACAGAGAAAAGCAGACGGAGACGCCTCCCTTCTCAGAGTTTTTAGGACCATTCACAAGCCTGTCCTGTTTTCAAAGAAAAATCAACCAGGAGTAACAGACTGCTTCCTTGTCCCCAAATCCTGTGGCCACTCCTCAGGCCTTGTCCTGCCAGCCCCTCATCTTACTCTGTGACAGTCACTCCCTGAAAACTTCAGCTCACAGGAGCCTCCCTTTCCAGCCTGTCCTCCGACTCTGCTAAGGACCTTCTTCACTGTCTTATTTAATGTTCGCTCACAATCAGCCCATGAAGCAGATGCTCTTGATGTCACCTCCATTGTGTAGATGGGGTTCTGAGGCACAGAGAAGTTAATTAACTTGTCCCCAGTCACACAGTGTGTGACTGTGGAGCTACAGCCTGATTCCAGGCAGTCTGGCTCTGGGCTCTTAACCGCCACATGTACTGCCACTGACATCAGGTGTATTCAACAAGAGCATCATTACACAAAAGGTGGGGGAGGCACAAGAAAGAATCATTCCTTGGCACTAAGCGTGGCTTGTTCTGTAGCAGAAGAGAGAGACCATGTTGCTTTTAAAGTGTCCAGGAGTAGGACTCAGTTTCCTGCTGCCCTGGCCTGGGATGTGGACTTTTCAGAGCCGGCCTCCCTGCCTCACCCTGCACCTCCCCCCTTTGGCTACATCTTGGCTCCTGTCCAGCTGCCTGTCCCCCCTTGACACAGTGAGCCTGGCTCTGTGCGTGTTGAGGGGCAGGCAGGCATTGTCATTGTCCACCCGCCTCCTCCCCTTCCCCTGGACAGAGCGTGTGCTGGGAGCTCCACGCTCCTGCAGCTGGTCTCCAGCGTGGTTCTTATGCTTTGAGGATCTGAGGCCGCCCACATTCCTCCCTTGCCTGGACTGCAGGAAGGGGCTCCTGGCAGACCCCCTGTTTCCTTTTTTGCCCCTACAAACTACACACACCCCCAGCAGTCAGAGAGGCCCTGTCAAAGGTGAAAACTGGTCCCGTTGTACCTTCCCACTCCCTCCAATGGCTCAGGCCTGGAGTGTGGAACAAAACCCAAGCCCTTCCTGCAATTCACGAAGCCCTGGGCCATCTCCCTGCATCCCCCTTCAGAGCAAATCCTGGATGTCCATCACATGCCAGGCGCTGTGCTAGCTCCGGGCACTTGACTGAACAAAACCAAAGCCCTGCCCTCTGCGGCTCACAGCCCAGTGGGAAGACAGGCAAACCTGCAGGTGAGGGGGCCACATGAGCCTCAAGGAGTGCCCAGCAGGTGGGCGGCCAGCCATGTGATTGCCAGGGGCTCTCTGAGAAGGGCCAGCCAGGCAGGTCTCTGGGACAAGGGGACAGCAGGCAGACCTGAGCAAGGGCGGTGTGGGCACAGCTGAGCTGGGGCACAGGGCCCAGGCTGCAGCCTTTCTGTTCTTCCTTACATCTGCTGAGCTTCCAGCACCGGACCTGGGTGCGGCTGCTCAGCCTCTGGGCAGCACCCGGGAGCTTCATGAGGCTCAAAGCTTCAGAGGAGCCTTCCCTGTCCTCTCTCTCTCAACTCACTTTGCAAATAAGTAACTGGAGACTCAATGAGGAAGTCAGTTCAAGCTCAGCCAGCTTCAAGGCATTCTAGCCGTGGTGTGGAACCAACCCCAGAAAGCGCTGTGGTCCCTGGCATTCAGTATTCTCTTCCTCTCCAGGCCTACCTCTCTCTAAGGACTTCAGGAAACATGTGCAAGACCCAGCCCCTGGCTCCCAGAGCCCACCATTCCACTTTGACCACCCCTCCCCCAACACCTGGGACTGTCACCATATAGGAGATCGCCCGTGCCCTCCCTGAGCAGCTTCCTGCCCACCTGCACCACCAGTATCTGGACCCCCTTCTCTTCCATCAGCCTCATCTTCCTTGGAGTCTCCTATCCCCCACCCTTAATGTCTTTTCCCTTTGCCTTCTTTCTACATTTCTGTCAACACCCAATCTTGTGCCCACCCAGCTATCTGCCCACTTTACTTCTTGCCTGGCCACCAAGGGTGACTGATGCCACCAAAACCCTGAGGTCTCTAGCCCACCGGGGCCCTCCATGCCTTGGTGATTGTTGGACTCATGCTGGGCCATTCTCTGCATCTTATCCTTCACCAGTGTGCTCAAGCCTCCATTAAACCACAAACATTCCCTTCTCTTCCAGCCTCTCCACTCTCAGGAGAACTGACACCTAATTCATAGAAGAAACTGACTGGGCACAGTG
Source organism: Cebus imitator (assembly GCF_001604975.1). Taxonomy (NCBI): domain Eukaryota; kingdom Metazoa; phylum Chordata; class Mammalia; order Primates; family Cebidae; genus Cebus; species Cebus imitator. The sequence continues at coordinate 8,036,804 of NW_016107367.1, read as the reverse complement.
GCTCACGCCTGTAATCCCAGCACTCTGGGAGGCTGAGGCGGGTGGATCACGAGGTCAAGAGGTCAAGACCATCCTGGCCAATATGATGAAACCCCACCTCTACTAAAAATACAAAAAATAAAATAAAATAAAATTAGCTGGGCTTGGTGGTGCATGCCTGTAGTCCCAGCTGCTCGGGAGGCTGAGGCAGGTGAATCGCTTGAACCCAGGAGGCAGGGGTTGCAGTGAGCTGAGATTGTGCCACTGCACTTCAGCTTGGAGACACAGTGAGAGTCCATCTCAAAAAAAAAAAAAAAAAAAAAGGAACTGCAGGGCTCCTTTGTGTTGCTCACACCTGCCCTCCGCACACCTGCAGCCCCTGTCCAGCCATGGCCACGTGTTCCCCTCCCACCTGTCTTAGCGGAAAAGGCACCCCTCCTCTAAGTTGAAACCAGTCCCTCCCTCTGTACTCCCAATCTGTCCCTCCTCCCCACTTGGAAGGTCTCTCCATGGACCCCTGCCCATTCTTCCTAAAGACGAAGGTGACACTGTTGTGTCTGAGTGGTGTGGAACATATGCTCTGTATCTTGAACTCTTCCTTCTCCACTGTCCCAGGTCTGGGCAATTTGGGGGCCAGAGTGAGGACGGGGCAAGAGTGACCCCAACGTGTAGAAGCTGGGCAGCTGCATATGTGTGTATATTTTGGCTCCCCAGTTCCTTTGGGGAACTCGCATCTGCCAAACCCCGGGCTTTATCACTGAGGTGTTAAGTTCGTGTTCTCACTACAGAAATCTAAGGGCACTCAGGAGCTCCTCAGGCCACAGCCTCCCCTTACCACCAAATCCAGGCAAGGGGTTGATGCAGAGTCTCAGGGAGACCAGATGGCTCCACTCTTCTGAGCCTTTGAGTCTTCGGCAGCACACACGACCCAGGGACGGGAACCGGTTGGAATTCATCTATTCCCCCTCCAGTGCTCAGGGACACTGTCGAGAAGCTCATGCTCCCCGAACTTTCCAGGACAGTCAGTACCTGTCTGTTCCCAGCCAGATAGTTTAGCTGCCAGGCTTCCAGTAAATTCCCTCTTGCTTATGTCGGCAGAGCTGGTTTCTGTTGCTTGCACCCAGCATGCCTACCTGAGGCAGAGAAGGTGCGGCCGTCGTGTCTCAGCTGTGAGGAACATAACCCCCATCCAACTCACTCCAGCACAAGCGAGGTGACTGAAAGATGGAAGGACTCTCCTAGAAAGGAGGTGCGGGAAGGACAGCTGGGCCTCGTGGGAACTGGAATGACATCAAGACACATCTTCCAGAGGCCACCTGGATGCTCCTCTGCCTCTTCCTGCTGGCTCCATCCCCCGCCCCACCACAGACCGGCTTTCCCAGCCTACTCACAGCCCCAGCCTCCTTCCCTGCCGACTCCGACATAACTCTACTGTCCAGTCTTCATGTCACTTAGTTGAGATTCTCAAGAAAGAAAGAGTCTAAATGGCTCTGATAGGTTTGGGATCCCCCGGCCTCCTTCAGGCTTATGGGAGAAGATTCCATATGGAAGCTTCCTGGACAGCTGAGTCAGGAGGCAAAGGTGAGCTTGGCAGGCAGGTGAACCAACTCTTCCACTAGACACCAAATGAGCCAGCTAAAGCTGGCCTGGGGGGACAATGGTGACAGTTCTGGGCAGGGTGTACAGGAGGCAGGTTTGAGACCTCTTTGCCTGGATGCCCCGGTAAGCATTTCATTTCATTTCTTTTTCTTTTCTTTTCATTGAGATGGAGTCTCACTCTGTTGCCCAGGCTGGAGCACAGTGGTATGATCTCAGCTGACTGCAGCCTCTACCTCCTGGTTTCAAGTGCTTCTCCTGCCTCAGCCTCCCAGCCTCCCGAGTAGCTGGGATTACAAGCATGTGCCACCATGCCTGGCTAAGTTTTGAATTTTTTTTTTTAAGTAGAGACTGGGTTTTACCATGTTGGTCAGGCTGGTGTTAAACTTCTGACCTCCGGTGATCTGCCTGCCTTGGCCTCCCGAAGTGCTGGGATTACAGGCGTGAGCCACCACACTAGGCCCCAGGTAAGCAATTCTGAAAAGCCCCCCACCCTGGGAGCTACTCCGAACACTCCCTGGACAAGGCCCTCCCTGCGCCTGCATTTAGGCACAGAATCGTTCTTCCTTCAGAGGGTTCTGGGCACCCTGGTGCTGCGCCCTCCTGTGAGGCGTCACTCCTGCATCCCCCTTCCTGTCTACCAGCCCCCCGGACTGAGCAGGACTTTCTCACCGTGGATGACAGAATCTCAAACTAGTTAAACCGAAAAAGGGGATTTATTGACTCATGTAACTGAGAAGTCCACAGGTGGAGCTGGCTTAAGGACTGAAATACTGTTATCAGCCCTCTTGTCTCTCTCCCCCAACCTCCCTGCTGCACACACACACCCTCTGCTCCCCTCTGCCATGGGCCCAATTGCATGATGCCCAGTTTCTTACTGCAGATGAGCTCCTCCATGCAGGAGGAGAAAGGGGCAGGAGCTTCAGGTGCCTGTCATCCCAGCTTAGCCTTAGGATAAGCTTAGGTCTTCTTTCTCCAGCCTCCATGGGTAGAATCCCAGCTTGGGATTGGTCAATTGGAGTGACCTGTGTTTCCTGTATTATCACCATGACTAGGTCCGGGAGGTGGGAGGTTCTGACTGTCAAGGCCTGGGTCACGTGTGCATTCCTTTGGCCAGGGGCTGACTTGCAGCTGTACTAGAATCACATGCAGGGAGGACAAGTCAGTAGGAGGAAGGATGATCCTATTTCAAGAAGTTGTAGGAAGGGATGTTAGACAAATAGAAACGGCAGATGACCTCTGCACCACTTTGTCTGGGGGCGCAGGTTGGCGGGACTCCTGGATCTTTGGGAGATATTTCTTCCCCACCTCATCTTTCTGTGCCATCTGTACTCTCTCTGGCTGGTACTCTTTCTGTCTTGTCTGGCGAGTGTTCCAGCACACTGTCTGCCTTTGTGAAAGGTCACAGAGTATAAATACGTGTGGAAACATAAAAGCAGACATTGCTAATTAGATTTCTCACTTGGGGTCCACATTCCCTCCTTCTAGCCCAGGCTGGGAATGCACATATCACCCCACTTCTGTATCCCTTTTTCCGAAGGTGATTGGGTTTCAGATTCTGTTAATATTAATTCTGCATCTTCTGGGTGTCCAGCACTTTTGCATCTATTATCTCCCTTAAGCCCTGGATTACGGCTGGGGAGCCCAAGACTGAAAGAGGCGAACACCTGTTGTCTTAGTTTCCTAGGCTGCTGTAACAAATGACCACAGACTGGGTGGCTTAAAAAAAAAGAAGTTTATTCTTGTACAGCTCAGGAGGCCAGAGGTCCAAAATCAAGGTCTTAACATGCCTGGTTTCCTTGGAGGGCCGTGGGGAAGAACCCACTCCCGACCTGTCTCAGAGCTTCTGGTAGTTGCTGGCGACCCTGGCATTCTGTAGCTGTAGCTTCTGACTCCAACCTCGGCCTCCATGCTCACAGGGCCATCTTCTTATGAGAACACAGGCATATCGGATTAAAAGCCCAACCTCGTTTTAACTAATTACACCTGCAATGACCCTGTAGCCAAATAAGGTCATATTCTGAGTTACTGGGAGTAAAAGCTCGATTTATCTTTTCGGGGGGGCACAATTCAACTCCTAAAACCCATTAAGCAGTGAAGCCAGGCCTCGAACCCATGTCTAGCTCCAGAGCCCATACTGCAGAGCCCATTCCAGCCTGAAGCTGATGAATACGATCCATAGCCACTGTTTTCAGGAGACTGTGGTATACAGCAACTCCTTACATACTTACTACTTAAAAATCATAACAGCCCTACAAGGTAGGCAATGGGGCCATCATTTTCTAGGTGAGGAAATTAGGGCATGCCAAGGTGGAATGCTCAAAGTAACACAACCACTTAGGAACAGAGTTGGGATTTGAGCAGGTGCACCTGACTTCTCCTCCAAGGTGCTCCCAGCCCTGCCTTGCTGAGCTAGAGGGCCCAATATACACATTGACAAAATGCTACGGGAACCCTGGATAGGCAGAGACCACTGCTGCCTGCAAAGGTTGGGAGAAGGCTGGCAGAGAGAGAAAAATCTGGAAATCCTTCCTGGAGGAAGTGACATTTTAGCTGGACCCAGAAAGATGAGTCAGATTTAGTGGGGCAGAGATGAGAGGGGAAGATGCTTCAAACAAGGCAGAGAGCAGAAGCAAAACCTAAAGCCAGGGAAGGATTTGGGGGACAAAGGTAGTTCTGTCTGGCTCGTCCATAGCCCACAGTTTCACGAGGGTGTAAAAGAAAAGGGGCTCACTTGAACTGGGGACCCAAATGAAGTCTCTGTGTTTACTTGCCCTCCAGATTTCCCCTGTTCTAGTGGAAATTTGCTTCTAAAGCTGCATGTATTTCAAGAGAGGGCACAATCCCAGGAAGGCAGGGGAAGCCCAAACAAACGAGACCAGCTGAGTGGGGTCCACTCCCTTTCTCCTTCTCACATACCCCATCCCAGCCCAAAAACCAGAGAGCTGAGCTGAGAAACTCTCTGGAAAGCCCAGCCTTGCCTCATTCTGATCCACCCAAGTGAAAAGGTTTCCAGTGTGTCTTTGTAGTTGCCATGGGCTTTCTTTCTGCGTCAGACATTCAGTCTGTCAGACATGAAATTGAATATTTTTATTTTTAGGCACAGGTCATGGAGTCTTTTCTTTCTGCTGCCGGGTTCGCCCCCACACTGGAACTCTAGGGAATTGGGTCTCTGGAAGCCTGGGAAATGAATAGCTTCAGCAGGAAGCTGGTGGGTGGTGTTCTGTCTGAGCTGGACACTGTGTCGTGGAGTGGGATGACCTCACTCTGGTAGGTGTCCCTTTTGTGTCTTGGAAAGGCAGCTGGTTTTGGCCAAGACCTGGGGTCAAGTCGTGCCCATGTGTCAAGGCTGGCACTGTGGGAGGGCAGGTGGGTGGAGTGGACCTGCCGTGGGTGGTGGAGGATGCCCAGATGTCCAGTGGCATGTGGCAATGGTGACAGGGAGGAGGTGACCACACCAGCAAATGGTCAGGCTCCACAGAGAGCCATGGGGTGCCCAAAGGTAGTTTGCTGGCATCACAAGGAGGCAGGAAAGAGCTTCACAGTTCTAGTTAAAGGGGGAAATTCAGAAATAGGACCCTCATATCAGGGGCCAGTTCCAAGAACAAAGCAGGACCCCAGGCTTAGAACAGGATGCCTCAGCCTTGGCACAACTGGCATTTGGGGCTGGATAGTTTTTGTCATTGGAGACGGTCCTATGTATTGTAGGAAATTTAGCAGCATTCCTGGCCTTCACACACTAGATGTTAGTAACACACCCTCCCCAGTTGTAACAACTAAAATGTCTCTAGACATCGCCAAATGTCCATAGAGCAGGGAGGCAAAACTGTCTCCTGTTGAGGCTGAGAGGTATCTGGAAAATGAACACATTTGGGATTTGAGAGGCAGACTCAGGAGCAAAGGAGTAAACAAAGATTCAGTTAGTGGAATAAATGATGACTCCTCAGCTTGCCCCACACTGGTTAGGATCTTGGGTGGCAAACAGTGAATGTCAGTTGTTGCTAACATTCCTGCTATGGTTAGAATGTGTCCCCAGAAGTTCATAGGCTAGAAACTTAGTCCTGAATGCAACGGTGTTGAAAGGTGAGACCTTTGAGAGGTGAGACCTTTAGGAGGTGATTAAGTCACGAGGGCTCTGTCCTCATGAATGAATTAATTCCATTATTGTGGGACTAGGTTCCTTATGAGTTTGGCCTACTTCCCTCTCTCTCACCATGTGACACCTTCTGCCATGTGGTGACACAGCAAGAAGGCCCTCATAAGATGCCAGTACCTTGATCTTGGACTTCCCAACCTCCCGAACCATAAGCCAATGTATTTCTGTTCATTATAAATTACTCAGTCTCAAGTATTCTATTATAGCAGCACAGAAATGAACTAAGATAATTCTGAAAAGGAAATGTACAGAAAAACTGTTCTAGAGGTAGGGGGGCATTCCTCAGTAACAAGAGTCTGGAAGATCTGGCTTATCAATGACAGGAGTCGAGGAAGCCTCTGTTTGTTCTTCTGTATAATGGGGGTAATAACAGTGCTGGCCTCATAGAGCCATTGTGAGGGTTAAATGAGTTATTATAGCTATCCCGTACATGATAAGCACAGCGTGAGAATTAGCTACTGTAACTATTACTGTGGTTATTTTAGTTTTGTTACTTCCCTGTTCAGGATCTGGTTGTGGCCTTTCTTTCCATCTTCACCACCCTACCTCTTGCCTCAACATTCCCAGTCATCCCTGGCCATCTGTGGGCCTCTCAAATGCTAAGCCATTTCACATTTTCACCCAGCTGAAAAAAGGTCTATGGAATTTGTCTCAAGGTTCTGTTGCTCTTATCTTCAAAGTGTTTAGACAGAGAATAAGCCTGCCATTTTGAAGTAGCAGGTCCCAGAAATATTTCTCAGAGGAGGTGATGAAGTGTTAAACGCAGCAGGGCTTTCCTGAGACATGATTTGCTGCCCCAGACCATGTGAGGGGCAAGAGAACAGCTCAGCGAACCAGAGGACAGGCTGGAGCCAAGGTCAGAAGAAAGGATTCTAGCGGGGGCTGTGATTTGCATGTCAGCCTTTGTAGAGCACGCAGAGACAGAGGTGATTTAAGATGGTTGCATCTTTTCTGCTTTGAGCTTAGAAGAGGAGAAAATCTAGGGAAAGGGACGTAAGTCATGGAGAGAACAGGAAAAGGTAGCCCCTGAAACTTGCTGCTTTGGAGTCATGAGGCGCAGCCAATGGCATGGGGAAACTGCACCACCATTGCCTCTGCCTCAGACGGTGGACTGCACTCTAAGGGGCTTTAGCAGCAAAAAGGTGAGATTTTTAATGTTGGAGCCATTTGTGGTGTGAGAAGGCCTGTGGATGGGTAGCTGGCACTTTTCATCACCGGGGAGCAGAAGTGAGCATACAATAAAAGGCCTCTTTTCAGAGCAGACCATGGGAAACTAGTCTTGGAGTGAGTAAGCAGGAACAGCTGACTTTCGTCTAGAAGGTATGGGACTTGCACCCAGGTGTTGTGTTTATGTTAAGCTTGCTTCATATTGAATCTGGACTTGAAATTGTTATGCAAAGAGGAGTCACTGTGGGTAATTAAATATTGATGCTCTTATTTAACAACAATTTCCATTTTAGCAAAGAAAGCAGACTTTAATCCCCTGCCACTTCTCACCTTTTCCTGGAGCAACCCCAGCTTCAGGTGAGCCCAGAACAGCACTTACCACTGGTCACCAAAGGCAGCTGCTAGAATGACAGGCAGAGGGGAGCTTTACCAAGCCAGCCCTGGACCACAGCAGGCAGCCTTGGTGACAAACTAAAGGCCTGATCTCTGGCTATCACAAAGCCTGAGTTCAAGTTCTGGCTTCACCTGGAGCTAGCAAACTTAATTCCTCTGAGCCTCACTTTCCTTGTCTGTAAAATGGGCATGAGGATCTCTGCCCCATGGGAATGCTGTGTAACTGAAACGAGATAACAGGTGTTAATGGTTCCCAGGCATATGGTGCACAAAAATCAAGAGAGAGATGTTAAAATGCAGGTTCCCAGGCATCTCTTCAGATTTTCTGATTAAGTCAAGTTGAGATTCTGGGACCTTCTTACAAACTTCTAGGTGATTCTTATCTAGCCATGTTAGTAAGGAACACTGATGTCTAAAGAGCATTTAGTAACAAGCCCAGCACACTGTAAGTCTTCAATACATGTCATTGGTAGCTGTTCTTATAATTATTAACAATAATGGTACATGACAAACTCCCCAAATCCAGTAACTTAAAACAATAAGCATTTGGGGTTTTTTGTTTGTTGGTTGGTTTTTGGTTTTGTTTTGCTTTCTTGCTTAGGATCGTCTTGGCTATGTGGGCTCTTTTTTGGTTCCATATGAAGTTTAAGGTGGCTTATTCCGTTCCTGTGAAGAAGGTCAATGGTAGCTTGATGGGGATAGCATTGAATCTATAAATTACTTTGGGCAATATGACCATTTTCACGATATTCTTTCTTCCTCACCATGAGCATGGAATGTTTTTCCAACTATTTGTGTCCTCTCCTACCTCCTTGAGAAGTGGTTTGTCGTTCTCCTTGAAGAGGTCCTTCATGTCCCTTGTTAATTGTATTCCTAGGTATTTTTTTTCTCTTCGTAACAATTGTGAATGGGAGTTCGCTCATGATTTGGCTGTTTGTCTATTACTGGTGTATAGGAATACTTGTGATTTTTTTGCACATTGATTTTTGTATCCTGAGACTATGCTGAAATTGCTTATCAAATTTATTAAAGTATGATAAAAAGTAAAGTTTCATGAGAACACACACACACACACACACACACACACACACGCATGCCCGCAAAAACAAAAAACAAAAAAAATAAGCATTTGTTTATCCCAGGAATATGCGGTCAGTGCTGCAGGCTGGTCTCAGCTAGGTGGTTCTTCGGTGGTGGCTGGGCTCACTTAACCGGTTCAATAGCAGCTGTCTGTCCACTGAAATGATGGAACAAATAGGCCACGTGTCTCTGTAAAATGGGCATGAGCATCTCTGCCCCAAGTACCATGAGAACATGCTAATCTAGCTGGTTCTCATGGAGGTGGCAGAGTTGCTAGGGCTTTCAGGCCTCTGCTCACTGTCACCTTTGCTCCCATCATTGGTCAAAACAAGTTGCATAGTTGAGCCTAGAGCCAAGACATGGGGATCGCCCCACCCGGAGCAGCGGCCCCTGATAAAGCACATGCCACAGGGAGCCAGTAGAGGGAGTGTGAAGATTTGGGACTAATCACAAGTATTGTTGTAGAAAATATCAAAGTTCACTGTCTTTGTCTACCGAATTTTGCTTCGATGAGCATGCATTACATTTTCAATCAGAAACAAATTTAGCTATTACCACTTGGAAACAAAAATAGTGCTTAGAAAACAAGAGAGGATTATTACGAGGATTAAACAAGATTTAAACATGTCAGTGCATGAAGAAGTGCATTACAAGCTGCCCAGAAGCCTGAGGGATGGTGTGTTCAGAACCAGGCCCCTGGCTGGATGTGAAGAGCCCCTTCTCCACTGGGCCTGCAGTCGGCTCTGCATCTGGCTATGCTGTTGCGACATCACCCTGACATTAGGATGAGGTGCTAACACACCCCTTACCCCTCTGGAGCCCCAGTGGTCACTTGGTGAATGAGTTTCAGGTAGCAAAACCACAGTCTTCCTCACTTTTGGGGCTTCTCTTTACCTTCCCCTTTATACAACCTCTTGGAAAGTTACTTTTCTTGTCTCCTAGTAGACTGAGAGCTCCTCGGAGGGCAAGGCCACATCCCCAAAGTACATCATAAGAGCACTCACCAAAATAAGAGTAACTACCACTTTTTTGAGCATTTATTATGCTCCAGGCACAGTGCTAACTGAGTTTTGTGTATTAGCTCATTTAATGCTTCTAGTGACCGTGTGAGGTTGTGTATGAGTTTCCTATGGCTGCCATAGCAAACTACCACATACCTGGTGTCTGAAAATAGCACAGATTTATTAACTTAAGTTACAGAGTTCAGAAGTCCTAAAATGAGGCTAAAAATCAAGTCATTAGGTCTATGTTCCTTCTGGAGGATCTAGAGGAAAATCTGTTTCTTGCCTTATGCAGCCTTTAGAAACCATGTACATCCCTTGGCTTGTGGTTCCCTTCCAGCAATGGAGATAAATGGATGGGGATATGGATGTATACAATGTACAGAAGGGTGGATGGATAGATGGAAGGATAGATAAATGGAAGGATGGATGGATGGAAGAATGGACGGATGGTTGGATGGGTGAATGGATGGCTGGATGTATGGATGGGTGAATGGAAAGGTGGATGGCTGATGGATGAATGAATAGAAGGATGAATGAATGGATGGATGAGTGAATGGAAGGTGGATGTATGTGTGTATGTGGATGGATGGTTGGAGAGATGAACAGATGGATGGATGAATAGATGGATGAATAGATCATCAGATATATGGATGGATGATGTATGGATGGTTGGATAGATGGATGAATGAATGGATGAATGGATGGATGACTGGATGTATGGATGGATGGATGGATAGATGGAAGGATGGATAAATGGAAGGATGGATGGATGCATAAATGGATGGAAGGTTGGATGTATGGATGGATAAATGGAAGGATGGATGGATGGGTGGATGACTGAATGATGGATGGATGGATCGGTGGATGAGTGAAAGGAGGGTTGGATGTATGTGGGTATGTATATACGTATGGATGGCTGGATATATGGATGGATGAATGGAAGGGTGGGTGGATGGATGAATGAGTGAATGGAGGGTTGAATGTATGTGTGTATGTATGTATGGTTGGAGAGATGAACAGATGGATGGATGGATGGTTGAATATATGAATAGATGATGGATGGAGGGATGGATGAATGGATGGATGGTTAATTGTATGTATGGATGGATGGATGGATAAATAGACACTCAAAGTCTTCAGTCTCTAGACTTCATCTCTATGGCTGAGACAATGGGAAAGCATTTCTCTTTTCCACCCCCATCCCTAGAGCTGTCATTGTTTTTCACGTCCATCAGCATCAAGATACTTCCTACTCAACTTAGTGGATGAGAGCCTATTCTCTTTCCAAATCCCTCACTGAACCAGTCCACCCCAGTTATGAGAGAATAAGTATGTCATCTAATTACCAATGATGTCAGTCAAAGAACTTTAAACAAAGCGATTAGTTCTGCTTGTATTTGTTGATTCAGTGGACATCATGACATATTTAACAGCAATGTAATGTGGAACAGATGGGAAAGACCCCAGTTTTCAGGGCCTCTTCATCTCTCCCACCTTCTACCAAGAGCCAAAACCAGGTGACCTTTTAGGACACTATATGGGCTGGAGGGCTGCCAAGAAATTGCTCACCCAGGACCTGCCAGTACTGGCCCAGCCTGATAATGCCTGCTGGGTTCTTCATTGAAGACAATCAAGTTACAATCCTTGGGAATGCTGGAAATTCAACAGTGGATCTAGATACAGTATTGGGGTGAAGCCCTCCCAAGCTTTGTGCATTTATCATTGTGTTTCCACTGAGTGCTGATTGTGTCATGGAATTTCCATCCACAAAACCAAAATCTTGGGAAATCACCAAGGAGTAAACTTCAATTTGGCTATGTGCTGAGCAACCTTGGGCAAATTAGTCATCTCTCTGAGCCTGTGTCTTCAGCTGCAAAATAAGGGAGAAAAGCCAGCTGGATGAGTCATGAAGCCTGAATGAGACAATGTTTGTAGAAGCCCAGTGGGCACCTAGCAGGTGATAATGATAATCTCGGCCCATGTAGGTGGGACCGAGTTTAGAACTCTAGAGCTATTGAGAAACATTTCACATGCACGTGGTCTGTGGACTTGCATCCCACACCAAATTTTAGAATTTTTGAAATGAAAGGAATCTTGGGGATTATTTAAACCAAAGCTTGCAAAGCAATGATCTGTGGGCCACACCCAGCCTGACAGCACACGTACACGTGCACAGTTAGCACAGGTATTTTTTTTTTAAATATTCAAATTAGTTGCCACCTAACAGAATTTTTTAAAATATGAGATCTTGAATGATTGAGAAACTGTCACTCTAACCCAAAGCCCACATCCCCACATGGCAATGACTGGACAAAGATCCCAACCTTCCTTCTTTTAGGATGGTTCTATGCTTGGTCTGATGATGTGGTTTGGATTTATGTCCCATCCAAATCTCATGTGGAATTGTAATCCCCAGTGCTGGAAGAGGGGCCTGGTGGGAGGTGACTCGCGATAGTGAGTGAGTTCTCGTGAGAGTTGGTTGTTTAAAGGTCTATAGTAGGGCTCGCTCTCTTCCTCCTGCTTCAGCCCACGTAAGACGTGTCTGCTGGCCGGGCGCGGTGGCTCAAGCCTGTAATCCCAGCACTTTGGGAGGCCGAGGCGGGTGGATCACGAGGTCAAGAGATCGAGACCATCCTGGTCAACATGGTGAAACCCCGTCTCTACTAAAAATACAAAAAATTAGCTGGGCATGGTGGTGTGTGCCTGTAATCCCAGCTACTCAGGAGGCTGAGGCAGGAGAATTGCCTGAACCCAGGAGGCGGAGGTTGCGGTGAGCCGAGATCGCGCCATTGCACTCCAGCCTGGGTAACAAGAGGGAAACTCCGTCCCAAAAAAAAAAAAAAAAAAAGACATGCCTGCTTGTTCTTCACCTTCTGCCGTGACTGTAAGTTTCCTGAGGTCTCCCAAGCCAGGCTTCCTGTAGAACTTGTGGAACTCTGAGACAATTAAACCTCTTTTCTTTATAAATTACCCAGTTTCAGGTAGTTCTTTATAGCAATGCGAGAACAAACTAATACACCTGGTCTACCCAGATGTTTCCTATCTGGGTTCTGTAAGCACGTTAGTTCACAGACCCAGATTGACAGCAATTCCTTCGCTTTTATAGATAATGAAACTGAGACCAAAGTGAAGATGACAATAAGCCCCTCCCTATGACTGTCACGGGAGACATCACCAAGAGACCGTGCAGCTCTTTGCTGGAGCACAGTCTCAGAATCCGTCTTAACACAGTGCTCTGTGTTAAGTGCTCTGTTTTGGCGGCCGTTCAGATAACCAATCAGGTATCTCAGAGATAAGAAGATTTTGCTCAGGATTTCCTAATTCTGCTCTATTAACCTTAAGGGCTTGCTCTTTCATCTGCATCTGATAGTTTTGGGATTGCAAAGTGAAGGGACATAAATAGTGGCTTTGCTTCCTTACTGTGTTGCAGGTTTGTGCTCTCACAAGAGATCACTGGAGGGCAGGGCTGGACGGCAGCAGGGCCATTTTCAGGCTATGACCTTGAGGTCACCTTTCTACCTCTCTCAGCCTTGTTCTCCTCTTCAGTAGAAGAGACAAAAAAGCCTTTGATGTTATTGTAAGAATCAAATGAAAGACTGTGGGTGGAAGCCCAGCAAACTGTGAAGGTTGCATAATCATTTCGTTAGCCATGGTGTTCAGTACCCATAGGTAAATGGCTCCTCTTTGACTTCCCCTGACTCTGGGATAAATTTGAATTTTGACACATATTAAAACATAGCTTGGGAGATATTCTGGCAGACACAGACTATATATTTAGTGTTTGACTTCCCGGGCCTGTGGTCAGGGTTGACATGCACGTCAGCAAAAACATGATTGTAAGAAAATATTTCATTAATTGAATGTAATCTCTTTCTTTATAACCCCTGCATTACCAACATCCTCCCTGACCCCAAAAGCAAGGCTTGCTGCCTGCACAGATGCCTGCCCCATTGGCCCAAGCCACACCCCTCAAGACCTTGTCCAGCAATACACGTTAGCCCCCACGACCATGTTTTCCTTTCCAAACCCAGTTAAAAAAAAAAAGAGTCCCTTCTCTTTTCTTTATGCAGAGTAATCCAGAAATTAGGCGCCATATCCGGAACACAGACATGACCCCAAATTTAATTTTCTGGTTTCTGCAGAGCTGACTTAATCAGACCAGAGTTGAGGAGGGATCCCCTAGGGATGTGTCCCCAGAGCTCTGCTGTGGCCCCCAACCTGACAGCCCATGAGACGCAGTCACAACGCTTTGCCCAGAGCACCATGCGTCTGTGTCTACATAGGTCTCTGTGTGTGTGGTGTGGGTGTGCACCTGTGTACTTGGCCTGCATGTCTGGCAATTGTGTGTGATGACCATCTGTATCTGTATCTGTGTGTATCTCTGTGATGTCTGTGTGTGTATGTAGCATAGCTGTATGTGTGGCGTATGTGTGCATCTGTGTGTGTTTGGTGTGTGCATATCTCTGTGTGGTTTGTGTTTTGTGTGTATGGCATGTGTGTGTATGCATGGTGTGATTGTATGTGTGCAAGTGTGTGTATACATGGAGTGTGTCTGTGTGTGCCTCTGTGTGTGTGGTGCGTGGTTGTCTGTGGTGTGTATACTTGCACACAGGTATGTGGTATATTTGTACGTGTGTGTATGTGTGTACTGTGTCTGTGTCTGTGTGCCTCGGTATGTGTGGTGCATGAATGTGTGGTGTGTGTGCACAGGCACTCAGGTATGTGCACGTGTCTGCAGTGTGTGTCTGTGTGCCTGTATGGCCTGTCACCCATGCCCCAGGATGAAGAATTGATCGTGGGCTCACTCCTGGGGTTCCTTGGGACTATCCTGTGCCTTGTTCTCTCCGTGTGCTCCTCATGGTTATGGAGGAGAATGGTTTGAAGACTGATGGTGCTGAGAGAGATTTCCAAGGTGATTCACATCTAAACTCCCCATTTGACAGAGAGGGACCTGAGGTACAGAGAGGGAATGGGGCTTACCAGAAGTCACAAAGCAAGCTGGTGGCGAGTGAGAGGCTGGAACCGATTTCTCCTGCCCCCCACCCAGTGTGCTTTCTCCCTGGCCCCCTTTAGGAAGGTCAGAGCCAGCCTGCTGGGAGCTGGTCATAGGGAAGGACCTTGCTGGGATTCAGGGGTGGACAGCTTAGCTACATGGAGTAACCCAGTGGGAAATTGCACAAGCGATGTCCTTGAGCATGAGTTGACAAACGCTTCTGTGAAGGACCAAAGAGTAAATATTTTAGGCCTTTGCAGCACAAAAGGCAAAGTTGAAGCTATTTTGTTGGTACTTACATAACCATTTAAAATGTAACCCATTTAAAAATTTAAAAGCCATTCTTACTCCTTGAGCTGTACGAAAACAAGCGGCAGCTGGATTTGACCCACAGGTCTACCCCTGGCCGAGGCTCTGGGGCTCAAAACAAACAAGTAAACAAATCTGAACTCAGGAAACCCCAAACAACAGCAAACATGAGAAGGTCAGTGCCAGCCGCTGAGAGCACAGAACAGGCAGCAAACAAAGAGTCATCCTGGTGCTGCGTGAGGCGTGCAGAGCTGAGGTCACAAACTGGCCTGGAGACATGGGAGGTTGGAGTCCAGGTGTATTGGTGCTCAACTACAGACTGTCATCAGAGAGAGGCTCTGTTTCCCAGGAGGGTCCAAAGTGAGGCAATAGAGAGGAGCTCCATGGCGGGAGCAGTGCTCAAGAGGGCAGGAGCCCTGTGGGCTGGAAGGATGTTGACAGATGCTTGTCCAGTTTCCTCATGGGTGGTAACCTCACACTGCCCAGCCTCAGGGCCATGGTCTACTTGCCGAATGAATGTCCAGGCCTGAAACCTTTGCCCAGTGTCTCATTTGGTCATTTTGTGAGCTGCATGTGTATGTGGGTGTTTTAGTCCGTTTGGGCTATTGTAATGAAATATCATAGCCTAGATGGCTTATACACAACAGGAATTTATTTCTCATGTTCTGGAGGCTGGGAAGTCCAAGATCAAGGCACCAGCAGTTTCAGTGTCTATTGAGAGCATGTTTCCTGGTTCATAGATGGTGACTTCTTGCTGTGTCCTCACATGGTTGAAGGGGCAACTCTCCCTCTGGGGTCATTTTAATAATCCCATACATGACAGCTCCACCACCATGACATAATCACCTTCCAGAGGCCTCACCTCCTAACACCATCACCTTGGGAGTTAGGATTTCAACGTACGAATTGGGAGTTGGGGGTGCCTACAGGCCATACCAATGGTCACACTCCCCAGGATACCTACTCCTGCGGGAACCCCCTAACCCTCAGCCCACCCCATAGCTTCACTTGGCATCCCCCATGACCAGTTGTCTTCAGAATAAAGAATTTGAGGCCAGGCATGATGACTCACGCCTGTAAGTCAGGAGGCCAAGGTGGCTAGATCACTTGAGGTCAGGAGTTCGAGATTAGCCTGGCCAACATGGCGAAACCCCATCTCTACTAAAAATACAAAAAATTAGCTAGATGTGGTGGCATGTGCCTGTACTCCCAGCTACTTGGGAGGCTAAGGCAGGAGAATTGCTTGAACTCAGGAGGTGGAGGTTGCAGTGAGCTGAGATTGCATCACTGCATTCCAGCCTGCGTGACAGAGTGAGACTCTGTCTAAAAAAAAAAGGATTTGAGCCTAGTTGACCTTGCTTGATGTAATGAGACTAGTTAGCAGTATAATGCTATAGGATTGCAGCCCCTGTGAAGCCTGGTGATGAAAGACAATGGAGAGGGAACGTTCCCCACTGTCTTTGAAATGTATATATAATAGTTCATTTTGCCTGGAAAGAGAAATGGCCGACAGTAAGATCTACACGGATGAGCAGGCGCTACCCAGCTCCAGAGAGTATGCTTCAGGAAGGCAGGGTTTGGGGGTTTGTGTTTTGTTCACCATTTTATTTATTCCTGACATATAATAAGAGCTCAATAATACTCTTTATTTGAATATTCTTTACTTGATTCTTTCCTTCAGGATAGTCAAGGGCTTGAAAAGGACAAGAATGGGGATTGATAACACTGAGGTCTGAGGAAATATATGTGAGTAGCCCTTTCAGTGAAATCATGGGTGTTCTGTTTGAATGCTCATCAAAAGTCCGTCTACGTAGAGAAGGCTCTTGATAATCGGGTGTCCAGTATGGTCCTGGGTATGTCAGTTCAGTTGCTCATGAACAAGGGGGCCTGGTGGCAGGGATGTGACAGTCAACCTCATAATTTAGTTCACAGACTTCAGGACATCAAGTACAATTGTGAATGAACCACAGGAAAACTAATAGAGCACAGAAGTGGATAAATTGATACGTGAGACGTTTTGCTAAGCACTCACTTGTTCGTATGTGGGTAGGTACAGTAAGTGCAATGGGAGCTCATTGTTTCCACTGATGTTTTTGTTTGGAAGTTTAAACATGGAAATTGGGGTGCACAGGGACCAGAGGCATGGGCTGTGGGGGATACTGTGGATGTGCTTATTCATCACCCATTAAACTCCTTGCAAGATGCTTTCCCGTAATGCAGAAGGGTAAAGCTCAAATGGCATTGGCCGAATGTCATGGCTCACTCCTGGAATCCTAGCACTTTGGGAGGCTGAGACAGGAGTCCGAGATCAGCCTGGGCAACATAGGGGGACCCTGTCTCTTTTTTAAAGAAAAACACCTAAAACAATAAATAAATAACATGGCCTATCCCTGCCTCCTTTGCTGCCGTGTTCTGGCTGTGAGCTAGGTTTTTCCAACTCCGATTCTCCTTCATGATGCTGAGTGTGGGGGGAGGTGCGCGAGGAGACAGGGGCACCCCTTTGCTGCAGTGCGGCGATGGCGAGGCCTTTAGTTGGCAGCGGCTGTGCTCTCCTGGTTTGGCAGCCTCCCAAGGGTGGTAGCAGCTTTCTCCACCGTGGAAGAGGCAGCGTGGTCCTGAGGCTGAGCTCCTCCTGAACCCTCAGATTTGAGTCGGCTTCTTCAACAATTTTGTGAGCCACTTTATACCCATCATAAATCCCTTTCTCCTTAAGCTAGTTAGAGTGGATTCTCTTTTCTGCAACTGACCGCTGACTGATTCTAGACTCTCCCCTTAACAAGCATCCCCAGGACACTTGTAAGCCCATAAGGGAGACCCTGGACTACTGGCAATAGTTGTAGGACAGGACTTTGGGTCAGACTATGCATCCTAGAGAACTTCAGAGAAGATGCTTCTTCAGAACTGCCTAGCATGACCGGGAAGGCCTTTGGGATGGGGTGGAATAAGTACCTTTCAGTTAAGGAGTGCATCCTATGGGCTGAGCACCCTTTACACACACTATCCCATTTAATCCGCACAACCACATTCCTTTGAGATAAGTATCCAAGAAGATGGGAGAACTTTCTTAAGGTCCAATGCCTTGCAGATTTGGTTGCTTAGAGCCAAACACTGATCAGGCTGATTCTAAGCCTGTTCGTAGAACAGTTTCGTCACCACTTTTAAGGGAGCAAGTTAACAGGAAAAGAGAACCCTCACAATTTTTTCCGGGGCCATAAAAAAATACTTCACAAAATAAAATTCTTAGCAATCTTACTACTGGGAATTTATCCAAAGGAAAGGAAATCATTATATTGAAGAGACATCTGCACCTTCGTGTTTATTGCAGCTCCGTTCACAATAGCCAAGATATGGGATCGATGTAGGTGTCCAACAGCAGATGGATGTAAACAATATGGGATATATACACAGTGGGACACCATTCAGCCATTAAAAAAGAGAAATCCTGTCATTCGTGGCAACATGGATAGAACTGGAGGACATTATGTTAAGCAAAATCAGCCAGGAACAGAAAGTTAAACACCACATGTTCTCATTCATATGTGAAAGCTAAAAAAAGTTGATCTCATAGAAGTAAAAAGTAAAACAGGGATATTAGAGGCTGGGGAGAGTAGGAGGAAGGAAGCATAGGGAGACATTTGTTAAATGATACCAAATTACCAAATTACAGCTAGACGGGAGAAATAAGTTCTAGTATATTACTCCGCTGTAGGCTGACTATAGTTAACAACAGTATATAGTTCCAAATAGCTAGAAGAAGGTTGCTGAATGTTCCCAAAACAAAGAGATGGCGAATGTTTGAGATGCCAGGTATGCTAATTACCCTGATCTGATCACTGTACATTATATGTATCAAAATATCACTATGTACCCCATGAATATGTAAAATTACTATTTGTCAATTACAGAAAAAAAAATTTAGTGTGGGAAGAAAGAAAAATAGGTAAGCTGATAAAAAAAAGAAGGAAATAAACATTTTCTACACATCACACAGTGCCTGAGTGCTTGTCCTAAATACTGCTGAATTTGCCACTTGGAAGAGGAGACTAATCTTTTTTGGAATGTGCCATTATTCAGCATGTAACTTTGTGCTATTTTTTAATTATAAAGATATCATTAAAAGCTGCAAACTCAGTTTTTGAGATGTTCGATGCTTTTAAAAATTCAGGTCTTTTCATTTACTAGATAGACAAAACATTGATAAGATTCTATTCATTTCATTCTAATGAAAATAGAAACAAAATAAAATGGAACAAACAATAAACAAATTTTTATTTGGGATCCTTTAGAAAGGGTGCCAAAACAGACAAAGTTTTCATAACCTTCACCCAGTGATACAGTGTGGATGTTTGTCCCTCCGAATTACATGTTGAAATGGGATCCCTAGTGTTGGAGGTGGGGCCTGCTGAGAGGTATTGGATCACGGGGGAGATTTCTCATGAATGACCTAGCACCATCATCTCCCTCGTGATGAATGAATGCTTGCTCAGAGAGATCGGCTTGTTTAAAAGAGTGTGGCATCCCCCCGCCCCTTAATCTTACTCTAACCATGTGACATGCTGGCTCCCTGTCACCTTCTGCCATGACTGGAAGCTTCCTTAGGACCTCACCAGAAGTGGATGCCAACACCATGCTTCCTGTTCGGCCTGCAGAACCGTGAGCCAATTAAACTTCTCTTTATAAATTATCCAGCTCCAGGTATTTCTTTATAGCAACGAAAAAACAGACAAACACACCCAATCTCCTCTAATGGTAACATCTCACATGTCCATGGGGGATTTGTCAACACCAAGAAATTAACACCAGTACCATAGTGTTAATGAAACTGCAAACCTGATTTGTGTGTCATTAGCTTTTCCACTAATGCCTGTGCACGGTTCCAGGATGCGGTGTGGGACTCCACATTGCATTTAGCATTGTGGTTTGTTGCCTTTTACTTATTGTTATCCCATCACCTAATTCCAAAGGAGAAGGGCCTCAGTGATTTGCACAAGCTCAAAGACAGGAAGTACACACAACAGGAGGCAGGCCGTGTCTCAGAACAATTTAGAGCAATTTCCCTCCCTGTCCATTGGTGGAGGAGCCCTCCTGTTAGAACCTGGCAGCAGCAGACCACAGTGAAGACCAAGCTGAAGCCGGGAGCAGGGACCAGGATGCATGCCAGGGTGCAATTGCAATACGGAATTCCAGCCGGGAAACCCTGAGCCAGTCAGGGTCTCCCTCTTGCAGCATAATGAAGGGAAGCAGGACAAAGAAAGGTCACTGCAGGAGTAGTGGGAGCCAGGGCTGCAGGGGCAGTGACAGAGGAAGCCGGCAAGGCCAAGTAGCTGAGTGACATTCTCACCAAGGGGATTCCACCAGAGGATGATGAATCTCTCCAACTAAGCATGTCATGGTTGGCCTTGGAAGCCATGAATGAAAACGGAGGTAAGATAATTATTTCCATGGGACTCCTGGTTGTGAAAAAAAATCACATGGTCATAAAAATGAAGGAGTCGCCCAGCCAGGAATATGAGAGACCTCAGTAAAGATTTAGAGACGTGTGTGTTTAATGTTACTCTCACAGTGGGTTGGGTTCCCACAAAAGGTGCTAAATTAAAACGAGGAAGGATGAATCTAGCTTTCTTACTGAAGCAGTGTTTTAACCCTGAAGTTCCTGACCCCAGGTTTGATGCTTCTGCTGTAGAAATAAACATGTATACCACATTTAGTTAACATAAATGACATGTGGTATACCTTTATGTTACACAGGGTAAGGCTTCTTCAGATCAGCTAAACAGGGCTACGCCGTGATCAATTCCATATAGACCTGAAAGACAGCGTATCCCAACGGACAGAGTTCTGTCTTTCTTCAAAAAACATGCTGCTGTATTTTTTGGACAACTGCTTAGAGGGGTTCTCGTTATTCAGGCCACAACAGTCACAAGCGTTTCTGTGAGGGTACTTGGCACTACTCTTTAGACAATGGATCCAGATACTCTGGTGAAGTCACCTCCCTTGGTTGTAAATTCCTGTAGCCAGCAGTGGTCTTGCAGCCTGACAGCGGAAAGTGATTCTTCCGTTTGCAGGGTCTGCTATAGGAGTGCCGGCAACCTGGCTTCATCTGCCCTAAACAAGACCAGCCCGGAAAAACCAAGGACCGCCCCTCCTTCCCAGTAGAACACACTTTCTCATTCTTTGCCCTTGCTCTGCAGAACTGCTTCACCAAGTCAAAAACTCGGAGACTCATTTGATTGGCATCTAACTCTAGGGCATGTGCCACTGAACCAGATCCAAATCTGTTACTTTTAATGGCAAAAGCCGTAATTATTATTATTATTGAGACGGAGTCTCACTGCAGCCCAGGTGGGACTGCAGGGGCACCATCCCCATCTCCTGGGTTCAAGCGATTCTCCTGCCTCAGCTTCCCAAGCAGCTGGGACTACAGGCATGCATCACCATACCCAGCAAAATTTTTTTTTTTGCATTTTTAGTAGAAGTGGGGATTCACCATGTTGGTCAGGCTAGTCTCCAACTCTTGACCTCAAATGATTTGCCCACCTCAGCCTCCCAAAGTGCTCGGATTAAAGGCATGAGCCACCACTTCCAGCCTGGAATTACTTTTGCACTAACAGTTCCAAGTCCTCCTCAGGCACGTCTCTGGACCTCACTTGGATTCATATGGAGATTAAAACTTTGCCTCTCTACCTGTCGTGTAAGGAGGGAGGCGCTACAGACAAAACACTGATCACCCAAGTCCCGCCCCCCCTCCCAAAGGGTGAAAGGGTTCACACAGACATGGAAAGAACTCAGGAAACGTATTACACACATTATGAAAATAATGGCAGATTTTTACAAAATTCTCTCACTTGGGAGAATAAACTATACAACATGGAAAACTTTATTTTAAATCCTTCTAATGACAGTGTTCTGAACTGAAGTGTACACTTCTGTCCCTTTGTAAGCAGAAGATTCTGACATCAATTTTCCTCTTTTTGGCAAATCAGGGCCGTCGTTAGGAGCCTTTGTCGGCCTGTGGCGGCCCCTGAGTTTACTTGCCGGTTTCTCAGACCTACCCTCGAAAGTGAGGCTGGTGTCTCCAGCTTCTCCTGCATCTGGTGGAGTCCTCCCGTTCACAGCTTCCAGTGCACTGTGAGGTAAGAAGCCGGATCGCTAAACCCAAGAATTCTTTGTTAAACTGTCTTGGTGGGGCTTTGATCCCGAGGGTTAGGAGTGAAATGGCTGGAAAGGCCTCCTTCTACCTCTATCTGGGGTATGGCCTCGATCTATTTGGGGTGCTGTTTCTCTAGAAAATGCACCCAGAGTGCATTTTGGAATTTCCAGGATCCACTTGGCCTGCCCATGACCCCAACCCTGAGATTGTGCACGAGGAGGTCTGGAGAGATGCTGAGAATGTCTTTGAAGATGATCCCAGACGAGGCTGATGTTCACATGAGATCAAGTGTAGCTATCACCTTGAGTTCAGCCTCTGCATGAATGAGCTTGAACTGAAAGTCAGAATTTCAAAATGTCAGCCTTAGCCACACGTCATCTTTTTTCTCAGAACCTCTTGGACAAACTCCTTTACTGCAGAAAAGGAATTTCCAAACCACACAATATTTCATAGACCAAAATAGAGATTTTTATTTCCAAACATAAAGCAGATACATTTTTAAAAACAAAACAACAGCAAAAACGTCAAACCATCTTTTAGAACACTGCTACTTCCAACTTGCACAAAAGGAAGGGGAGGAAAATGTCAATGTGACTTTAAAAATATAGCACTAAGAAGAAACTTTGGGGTCCCGGTGTTCCTCCCTGGATGGCGGGGAAGGCTCCGCCAGCTTTGGACTTGATATGAACTGAGATAACACACACATGTTCCCAGTCATTTGGCTCCAATATTGCTTGCCTTCCCAGAAAGCTTAATTTATTGCAAATGCATGTTTTGCAATCACAAATAATATGACAAGAGTAGATATGGTCCCTCTGCATACTGTTTACATAATAGAACATTTTAAACAATGGAATGAATTTGAGTTTGACATCAAAAATCATTTATGCAGCATCTACACGCACGTATACACACAAAAGTGCATACACACACACACACACACACACCCTGCATGCCATTGCCTGGTCCACACTGCATGAAACACACCATGCCGGCTACATGAACAGGTCAGTATCAGGTTAGTATAACCAGGTCTCCAGGTACAAAGGATGAAGTGAGCTTGCGCCCACAGACTTAGCTGAGGGTAGAGTGGATTTGAGAACTGGTGTATGAGAACCTCGTTTATGCAGAGGTTGGACTCCATCTCATGTGACATCAGCCTCATCTGGGAGCATCTTGAAAAACATTCTCAGCTCCTCAGACTTCCTCGTTCACAACCTGAGGGGTGGAGGTCACGGGCAGGCCAAACTCACTGCCCCTCCACCTGCAGCCTCCAGGGTGGGTTCTGAGGAGGCATGGCCCCCACCATGGGAGAGATGACTAACGAAACTAACAAATCTATCTGGGTGGGAGGCTTTGGAATGAGAGCTCCGGTCTTTTGGACTTGAAATGGAGGAAGACATATCATTCCTCCAATGCTGGTGTTGGAAACTTGCCATTTTTCCTGACACACACACAGAAACAGAGAGAGAGAGAGATGAGAAAGTTTAGGACCTGCAGAATTAAGCCCTCTTTCAAAGCAGGTTATCTGCTATCCTGAGAAAAAGGGCATTGTTTCTAAACCAGCCCAAGGAAGTTCCCAGATGACAGAGATCTAAGGCGTCAACTGACCTGCCCTTCTTTGTGGAGAACGCCAGGGAGAGGACACCAGTTGCTCCCAGGAGAGGCAGAAAACTCTGGACTCTGGAGAATATGTCCTGAGCCCGCTGAGGTCTCCCTGGGTTGAGAGAGGCCACAGGCTGGGGTCTGTGGTGCTGAAGCCCAGCGCTGGAAGCCAGGGCTGCCCAGGTGTGCTTCTGCATGGAGATGCGTGTGCAGTACTCGCACATGCTACGCTCACACACACGTGCCTCCCCCCACCCGCCCACCCCTTCACACACACACACAACTTCCTCTGTCCACTTCCTCCTCCCTGACAAAACTTCTGGAACATGCACAAGCGACTGCCTCGTTTCTCAGCAGGCAGTGACCAGGCAAAGCCAACTCTGTCCTCTGCCTGCCCCTGTAAGCGCTGGCCTGTCTGTGCGTTTCCAGGGGGGAGGTAGACAGGCAGTGGGTACCTGCTCCCATCCCCTAGGGCCTCCTCCTGGTGTTGCCAGCTCCCATCAATGGTGGGAGTCAAAGGACTTCCCAGCGGGAGTGGGCACAGGAGGAAAGCCCTGCTGCCCCTGCTGTGGAATGTCGCCTTCAGCTAGCTCACCAGTTGCCAGAGTGGCAGCAGCCGGCAGCCTGCAGAGGAGAGGA
>NW_016107367.1:8002813-8012397 GCF_001604975.1 Cebus imitator | reverse complement strand
AGGGAGAAGAGGAGGGGCGGGGAGGGGAGGGGAGGCTACTGAGGCCCAGGGAACATTCCTTAGAGTGGAGCATTGGGCTTGGAACCAGTCATGCCTGGGTTCAAGTCCCAAATTTACCACTTACCACCTAGCTGGCTGCTCTGAGGCAGGCAGTGGACCCTCTCCACACTCTGGTTTCTGCACCAGGTTTCTGATCATGACTCCACAGCACAGGCTTTTTGAAAGCGTCATGACCACAGTGCAGGCCCTGGGTGTATGTTTTCTTCCCTCCCTTTCTCATCATAAAAGGAAGAGGGGCTGCAGGGCTCTGGCCCTCATCCCCACAGAGGTGCTGGGGATGGGCTGGCCTGGTGTCCCTGGTTGCTGAGCTCAGAAGCAAGCGTTTCAGAAAGGAGGCCCAGGATCCTTGGGGGAAATGGAGGTCCCTCCTTGTGATGGCTGTCTCCCGGCTGAACAAGGTGGTTGGGTTGGGGATGGTGTTACCATGACAACGGACAGCGGGCACTGGGAGATGCTGAGTCCTGCTGTCTGTGCTTCAAGGCCCTGAACATCCTGCTGTACAATTTGCTTTTAGACCAAGAGCCTGTGTTTTAATGTTCTTTTAGAAATAAATTCCTTCTTGTTCTTACTTTGAAAAACAGAAGGCATTTCTCTCATATACAGAAACTAAGGGAGAAACAACAGCTGGTTTTAAGTCCTTTGACTCTGGGCCTCTGCTGAAGGAGCCTGCAGGCACTGGCAATTGGGTGATGAGGGCCACCTGTGGGGTGCCCCCACCCGCTTTGTATTTCAAAGCCTCAATTGTCTGCTAGAAAACAAAGGGCTGGCCTGGAAAGGCTCAGAGATCCTCATTTTCCAAGATTTGCACCCAGGAGCTCTGCATGCTCAAGAAGAAATCAAAGCAAATAGGCATTGCCTGGGCTGAATCCAAACAAAGGAAGGGTTCAAAAGCTTAGCCCTGGTGCTCACGGCCAGGACGAAGATGGGAGGGGCTGTTCCTGCACACAAACTCTGGCCAGCAGGGCACTTGATCTGTTTGTTGGTTCCCAAGTCTTGCAGGAAGAATGTCTGCAATACCTTTGGGTAGACTGGAAGGACTCGGGGACCCCTGAGAGGCAGGTGGCAGGCAGTGGTGGCAGGTCACTTTCACACTGCAAGGAGGATGCCTTCAAGTTTCACACAAGGAGCATATAGCCAAGACATGGAGGGTCAGGATGAACTCTGTGTTTTCCCTCCAACTGTAGCAGAGACAGCTAAGTGCCACTCCAATGCACCTCACCCTTCATTCTTACTAGAAGAGCCCCCATCTTATTGGGGTGCACATTCCCAGACTGCTTGCAGATGCGGGGAAGGCCTGTGACACAGCCCTGGCCAACAAGATGAGAACAGAAGTGGCTGGTGGAACTTCTGGGAAAGCTCCTAACGAGGAGAGCCGATTCATCTAACTCACTCGTTTTCCTCCTCCTGGAACCCAGATGAAAAATTGGAGGCACGGCAAACATCCTGGGCCATGAGGTAACTGTGATATAAAGAAGTTACAAAGCCTTGGCTCTGACACCTGTAAGCTGAGATGATGCCAGCAACTGTCCTTCCTGTTGAGAAACATTAAGTTTGTTTACCCTGCCCCCGTGGCTCCCTTGCAGAGAATACCTTTCAGTTTGCAATTAGTGGTAAGTGGGTAACAGCTGCCTACTTGATATATACAGAACACCTATTTATTAATAATGATCACCTGTTAAGAGAGAATAAATGAGTGGGTCAGAGTCTGCTCGAGGTTTTCAGCCTGGAATGCTGTCAGCCCCTGAGGCTTTCAGCTTGGTAGGCTGCTGGTCCCCTGGACAGACCCACTTTGCTGTTCTGTCTGGGTGTCTGCCTCTCAGTTCCTTCAGCGCTGCCTGGGTGGGGATCTCCCAGCTGAGATGGTAGTTGGTAGCCTATCTCTATACTTCTCAGGAGGAGAGAAAAGGAAAGTCTTTCACTGATTTAAGCCAAAGTTGGTGGGGGGAGGAGGGATCCTGTTACTTGTGGCTGAATCTAGGGATTTCTCTTCCAGATACAAGCCCGCACACATCCTTTTAGGATACCTGATGTTTCAAGGAGCACTGAATGCTCCAGGGCTGACCTCCCTCCTTACCAATAGGGGAGGGAGGTGGCAAGGAACTGGCCCAAAGTCACCCAGCCCATCAGCAATGGAGTTCCAACTCAACCCTGTCCAATGCTGAGCAGTGTCACCCAGTGGGTGCACAGACTGATGCCCACTCCTAGAACTAACTCCCTGAGCTCAGTGACCAAACAGGAACTGCTGAGGCCTCAGAGTCCTAACCTGTAAAATGGGTACAAAGTTGGAACAAGATAGTCTATAGAAGCCTCCACCTCTGATGGCCTAAAAAATCCAGGTATTATCCTTTAACAGAGAACTTAGCATTTCCTAATCCATTTTGCCTCTCCTAAAAGTCCTACCTAGCAGTTCATCTTATTGACTGCTTTCTGGGGCTAGTTTGTCTCACCCAAGTACTAGATGAAGAAAAGGCAATTTTTGATAGAGAACATCCTAATTTTAACATAAATTTTTTAAAGAAAGGAGACCAAAATTGAGAGCTTTCTAAGAGAGCTGGTACAGGTGTAGGATGTCAAATAGGTTTTGCTCACATGCAAATATGATTGACTGGCACTGCTTGGAGTGGCTTTGAGGACTGGGAGGTCCATTGGGTTGGTGAGTGGGGAGTTGGAAAGCTCGGTGATCAACTGATGATGTCTGTCTTGGGAACAGCAAGGGCTGTAGCTGCCCACACCTCCCTCCAATGCTGACCTAGACTGGTTACAATCAGATTGGGGTGAGGATTAGCTGAGCTCCCATGAGAGAGGGAATTAGGGCAGGATCCCGCTGGGCTAGAACACAGAGGCTCCCTGGTGATCACTGCAGACACCGGTGAAAAACACTCTGATTACAGACTCCAAAGGAAGCCGCTGGTATCTCAGGCTGACAGCCACAGGCACAGCTTCCCTGGGGGGTCCCTCAGCTCCTCCCCTCTGGGTAGGAGTCCTAGGCAGGAAAGGGCAAGAGATGATCCTTGAGCATGGACATGCTGGTCACTAGGACGTACATGCCCACCCAGAAGATCCCCAGTGGGGAAAAGTGGGCTTCTCAGTTTGGCATTTCCAACCACGCATTTTTACCAGGATGACAGACTAATAATTGTGCTAGTAATGGAAATGACAGTCAACATCCACAACCTCAGCCTGGGGCGTCCCCTTGAAGCCTCTAGGAACCTCCCAGGCTGTGTTGTTCTGAGACCCAGCACAGCCCAACGTCCTTCTGACCTCCTGAGGCCCAGACAGTCTACTTTCCCCTCCTTCTGCCATGCCCAGGTCCTCTCCCTGCCTGGCCCAGCTGCCCTGGCCACCTTGACCCATCTCCTTTGCCTGGCATGGTTCATAGTCACAATGGTGGCCTCCGAGAGGCAGCAAGACACCCTCACACCCTGTCCTGAGCTCTCCTACTGTCACCCTTGTGTTGCTCTTCCAGTTTCTGTGACAGTGGGCCTGCCCCCTCTGCAAAGGCAGATGGGCAAAGTCAAGAGCAATGACCCCAATCCAGCTGGGCATCCTCAATGGCTCAAACCCTTTCCCTGGTCTGTGAGCTCACTAAGGGCAAGACTGGGCTTTGCTCACCCCCCAATCTTCCAGCACAAAGCCTGGCACAGAGAAGTGGCTGGAGAGTGCCTGTGGCATTGGATTAGGATGGAAAGAGGCACAGGGCACTTCTGCCCAGCAACCAGGAGAGAGAAAGCCGCAGCTCCTGGACAGCATCAGATGGCCAGCAGGAAGGCAGGGCCAGTGAGCACCTGGGTTTTTTTCTAAAGGCCACAGCTGGCAGGCTCCTGGCCTCCCCCAAGCCCAGTTGCCACAAATTTCCATCATGTCTCTTGCTGTTTCTCTTTCCTCCCCTCCCTCGGGGACTCCTGCACTAGGCAATCCTCACACTGCTCTCTTCTCCCCACCATCTCCAGCACGGGCTCCCAAACTTTTGGATGGCATGTTTTTCCAGGAAGAATAGTGTATCGGGAGCAAGACCAACACAGAGTTGGCAACCTTTTCTTCTGTCCAATGAAGGGTCCAAAAACACAATAGAAACCATCAAAGAAGACGAAGACACCTCTACCCCTTCCTCATCTCCTAAAGACCATTGAGCACCCCTGAAGTAGGAAGGACATAATCCCAGAATGAAGAGCCAGCGTCCGGGTGAAAAATCCTATGGGAAGAAAAACGCCTGGCATTTGGTCAGTGAAAGCTTTGCCACCAGTGCTTGTCCTCGGAGGAAAGTCGGGAACCATAAAGGTACAACCTGCCATTCCTTTCCTTTTCTCTCACTGTCCCTCCCTCCTTCCCTCCTTTTCTCTCTTCTCTCTCTCTCTCCATCTTGCTCTCTCTCTGTCTCTCCTCTCACCCTCAAATTGTGGTGAAATACACATAACATAATATTTAGCATCTTAACCACTTTTAAGCACACAGTTCAGTGCATCCAGCCTGACATCACTTCTTGCCTTTCACTCCCTCCGGCCCACTTCCCCATCTGCCCTCTTCAGCCAGATCAGCACAAAGTGCAGGTCCCCGAAGCTTCTGCAAAGCCTCCCAGCCTCCCGGTCAGGCCTGTCTCCAGCCTAATGGAAGAGATAAGATCCCTCTTTACTCCCAAACTGGGGGCAGCCTCCCCATCCCCTGCAAGACAGGGCAGGCTGATGCCACCGGTCCGTTTGCTAGTAGTAACGCCCAGTTAAAACAAATTGTCCACCTTCAGGCCTTTTTCTGCCCTCTGCCTGTTATTCTCTTTGGCCCCCAGGCTGCAGAGAGTCCCTAGTTCCTTCCCCTGAAGCTGCCTGGAGATAAGCATCTTTGGGCCCCTGGTCACTTCAGGGAACACCAGCCAGCTGCCCAAGGCAAATGGGGCTTGAGAGATTAAATTGGGTCACGTCATCCATGACCCATTTCCTCTGGAAGGGAGTTGGTGTCAGTAAATGCATTTGCCTTTGGGTTTTTAATGCAATTCAACAAGCCACAGCCAAAGCGCTAATCCTGTGCTGGGCACTGGGGGTGTGGAGTTCTGTCATTCATGACCAAGGACCTCATCGTGAGACATTAGAGGGGCTCACCTTCCAGGTGGGTAATGTGAAGATGATGGTAGATGGCCCAAGGGAATGAGCAGTGGTGACTCTTCTCGGAGCTGAGGGCCAGCCCCTCAGGGTGACATATGGATGCTCCACTCTGGCCTGTCCCAGCCGAGCTGATGGGCAGAGTTCTGCCTGCTTGCCCATGAACTTCATTCCAGAGGCTACAGAGACTGCGACCTGGTAGAACCCGCCTGAAGCCCTCCTCCAGCCTGGGCTTTGGGGCCCTCGTTGCCCCATGTCGTGGGTTTGGACCCACTTCAGCAAGAGCAAGGTCTTTATATCTTTAAGCCTCCGTGTTCCATCTCAACCATGGGAGTAAAACAATATCAAAGCCTGGGGGCAGGTGTCAGTGTGGGAATTACATAAAGCAAGGCTGCCAAGTGCCGCCGAAGGGGGTCATGTACCCACGAGCACCAGACAGAGTGCGTTCTTTGTCTCCCTTGTCAGCGTTCCCTCTGTCCCACCACCACAGGTACCTCCTGGGGTCTCCTGGCCTCCTGCTGTCAGTACCTGCCCGTCCCACCCCATTCCAGCTTTTCTTTTTAAACACCCTCTGGGTCCTGCGTGTGCCTTTCCGAATGCAGAGAACAGACTAAGAAAGGGGCAGAAGGGAGAGATAGGCAGGGATAACTAATTCATCAGCCAGCCCACCGGAGGGTCTCCCTCCTCCCCTCCCTTCTCTCTCCCTCTCTTTCTCTCTCTTTCTCTCCCTCTCTCTCTCACACACACACCCCTGCACTGGACCACATGAGTGCCAATTTTTATAAACTCTAAGACACCTTTCATTTTGGAGACAGATGAACAAGCACACACACACACACACACACACACACACACATACACAAGTACCACGGCGACACCTTTCTCAAGCAGCACCTTAAAGCTCTGCATGGCTGTTGTCAAAGAGGCCAGAAACTAAAGCCATAAGAATTATTGCCTGGGCTTCCTTTAAGCAAAGAAGATTGCACTTGTACTTGAAAGCACCAGTGACCGGGCTGTTATGTCATGTTACAAGTATATTTATATGAAAGTACAGAAAATATCAATTCTCTTTTTTAGAAAAACAGTTATGCAAACAAGCAGACTTGACGGCATCATTATCAAAATCTTAAAAATATAGGTAGATATTCTCACCCCCGCCCGCACGCTCCAGCTTCTCCTCCCCCAACATGTGGTATATGTGACAAGCTGCACACATGCCCAGTGGCTGTTTTTTTCCTGAAGTTGCCAACACAGGGGGCTCACACCACAATGGGCAGGGCACTGCCTGAGGGCCATGGTGGCCAGTGCCCTTGCTGCCTTCTGGCCTTGCTGCCTCTCACTGTGTGGCCATGGATAAGTGTCTTCCCCTCTCTGGGACTCAGCTTTCTCACCTGTGAACTAGGAGAGTGGGAAGCTGCCAAGCCCCCACTCCATGGCTCTGACTTCCGGTTCCGGACATCTGAGCTTGGCTGTCTGCGCCTGAGGCCCCGACTCACTCGACCCCTGGTTTTCTGGTAAGGGGGTCGCCAGCAGAGAACGGCCCTATGGCTTGGTTACCAAATATCTAGAGAAAAGTATGCTTTCTCTTCTTCCCAGTTTGCCAGAGATATTTGGAAACCAAGCCACAGGGTTGTAGGATCTACTTTTTGAACTTTCCGCCCCCTGTAGTTGCCAATGCTGCATGTACTAGCCCTCTAGAAACAGGGTAAACTAAAGCAACCTGATGGAAGGAACTTGATGGAATATGGAGAGTCCACGGGGCTTGTTTCCCAAAGAATTGTTTAGAGGGCAAAATTATAAGCCTACAGCTTATCATAAAGCTGTTCAAAAAAAAAGAACTGGCTGGGCATGGTGGCTCATACCTGTAATCCCAGCACTTTGGGAGACCAAGGTGGGTGGAACACATGAGGTCAGGAGTTCGAGACCAACCTGGCCAACATGGTAAAACCCCATCTCTATTAAAAATACAGAAGTTAGCTGGGTGTGGTGGCAGGTGCCTGTAATCCCAGCTACTCGGGAGGCTGAGGCAGGAGAATCACTTGAATCTGGGAGGCGGAGGTGGCAGTGAGTGGAGATCGCACCACGGCATTCCAGCCTGGGAAAAAGTGAAACTTGGTCTCAAAATAACAAATAATAACAACAATAATGATAACTCAGAGCCAGGCCTGTGGATGGAAATGTAGTGGCCAAGTCACATTCTGCTTAAAGTTGTAACAAATACAGGTGAGTTTAAAAAAAAAAAAAAAATTGCTTTCTGAGTCAGCCCCAAGGGCTCTCCTTGGCAGCATGGGTTTCCTGCCCTGTGAATGTCCTTGTTGCCCAGCGCCGGGGTCCACGAGGGCAGAGCTCCTGGAGGAATACAAGGGGTCAGTGTGTGCGAGAGAGCAGTGGTGCTGGGCGTCAGGCCCTCTTAGGGCCTCAGTTTCCCCTCTACTTAAAGGGCCTTTCTGGGCCTATAACACCTTATGATTCCATAGCCAGATATAAGGCCCAAGGAAATGCCCTCTGAAGCTCTAATTTGCAGTTGAATAGACAAATTCCATTTGTAAAGAGTGGACATTAAGTATTTTTTTTTAAAGGGAAAATTTAGTGTTGATTTAGGAAGAACATGGTCCAGTTGTAAAGCACTTAGGAACTATCTAGAGTTCCCTGGCAAGGAAGGGGTGAATTTCTGGCCTCGGGAACTCACACGGAGTCACCGCGGCCCCAGCTAAGGTGGTGCATGGAGCCTGGCTCACCTACACCTGGCTGGAGAGGGCCTGGCTTTGGGTGGCCTGGGCTCCAGTCCCATGTGGGGATGCGCATGAGACTTTCTTGGCCCCGTGGACCTGCTGTTTCCGGAGTCCCTTCTGGGAAGGGGAAGCAGAGCCCATCAGACAGGCCAAACTCCAAAGCAGGTTCTCTCACCTCTGTCCTGGCCCCTGGATCCTGGCCTCTGGTGCAGAAGATGCTTCCCTTCTGTCCTGCAGCTTGAGCTCTCAATGATGAAAACTCAGTCCAAGAGCGACAGAAGAAACGTGTCTTTCCTGGGCACTGCCAGCAGGAGCTGCTTACAGAGTGCACCTCACCATTCTGCATGAAGTCTTAAAAATAAAACCTGTCTTCCCCCCTTTCTCCCTGAATGAAACACACAGAGCAGGATCCCCCCGCTTCATGGGGGCTCGGTGATCAGAGGCTGCTGAGCGCTGGGGTCCGGGCTCCCGCATGCGATGCCTCCACACAGCTGTGCTTTCTTAGTTCGGGGATCTGCTCTCTGCAGCTCTTCTTTTTCTCCCTTGATGTTACTCTGTCACTTGTCACTGCTATCACTGTACCTGCCTCTGGTCATTGTCATTTCTACTTCTGACACATGGCAGCTACTCTTTGTGGCTGTTAAAACTAGACAAGCATACTCGCTCTCATTATGCATAAAGCAAGTCACTGGGCTCCGAGTGAGGGTCTGTGCCGCTCTCCTGCGTGGCAGCTCAGAGGCTTTTCATTACATCTGAGTTCTGGGATTGGCTCTGGAGAAGAGTTTGCCATGAAAGTGACATGTTATTGCTCTTGCTTTCTAGGGTTGCCTGCAGACCAAGTCAACAATACCACAAAATCCCATTGGAGGGAGACATTGCTAGGAATTTTCTCAACTACAAATACACCTCATATATGAAGTTATACATACTGAGTATTTACATACAGGTCATATAAAAATTCTATACATTATTCCCTAGTCACATGTAGTACATATTTAGTATAAATAGACTAAGACGACACTGTATAAAAAGTAAGTCTGTTCTGGGAACGCTGACACAGCATTTATACGGATATAGCTCTGCAGTCTTTGGCCTGCCCCTGTTTCCAGTTTCCCGGGTGGGCATCCTCAGCCCTGGGACTGATGGAGGTTGGAGAAGAAAGTCACCTGTGCGCCCCAGTGGGTTAGGTGGGTGGTGGGCCATTGTAGCGCAGCATGAGCGTGAAGGAGCGGGCGAAGTTGTTGGCCAGGGTGCAGCTGCGGTCCTCTTCCCTGATGGGGAGCAGGAACAGCAGGAGGAGGAACAGCAGCAGGAGCAGCTGCAGCGGGAGTGCCACACAGCACACCCTCCGGAAGAGGGAGCCCCGTCCTCGCCACCGCCGAGTCTGCAGAACCAACACAGCACAGGTGAGTGGGCTCGGGGGCGCTGGGGGTGGGGGTGGTTCAGGGGGCGACGAAGATGCCCGGAGCGGTGGCAGCAATGAGCTGATCGTATGACAGCACACGTCTCTGTGTTCTCATCTGTGAATTGAGATGGTGGTGACGGTAAGGGTAATGGTGGTAAGGATGATGGTGACGGTAAGGATGGTGGAGGTAGTGGTGGTGGTGATGGTGAGGTGGAGATGGTGGTGATGGTGATGGTGAGGTGGAGATGGTGGTGATGGTGATGGTGATGGTGAGGTGGAGATGGTGGTGATGGTGAT
>NW_016107367.1:7953224-7999757 GCF_001604975.1 Cebus imitator | reverse complement strand
GGTGGTGGTGATGGTGAGGTGGAGATGGGGGTGATGGTGATAGTGAGGTGGAGATGGGGGTGGTGGTGATGGTGAGGTGGAGATGGGGGTGGTGGTGATGGTGGTAGTGATGGTGAGGGTGATAACAGTGATGCAGAATCACTACTAAATGCAGGTGTTCCTGGGAGGTTCCGGCCCAGGCAGTTCTGTCTCTGTACCTCTCCTCTCTGAGTCAACTCATGTATTTCCCTGCTCCAAGTATCTTTTCCAGATGATAACACTTAACCATGTACCTCTAGCCTCAAATGCATTCACTCATCAAAGTCCTTAGACACTGATTTTGTAAAACAGGCTGCTTGTAATAATGAATAAGTACTCTTGGCTGCATGTACCTCAGCAGTGACTTGAAGAGCGGAGGGCGGGGGTGACACATTGTTTAAACAGCTGAATGAGTGTGAGCTCACAGAGGAGGTGTCTCTTCCCATAGCCCCTGGGCTAGGTAGAGCCAAATCTCTGACCCCTGTGACCCACCCAGGGAAAGAGAAAAGGGAGAAGACAGGGACCTGTAGACCCACGCAGCCTGGGTCTCCACTGCAACTATCAACCTGTAATTAACAATTTCCCAAATAGAGGGTCTGCCTGCAAGTGTCCTTTTTTGTTTGGCCTTCCATTGTCAGAGCTAACACTTTGCTTATTCAAGCCAGGGGTTATGCCTTGGCCATGATCTCTGGGGAAAACATCTTTTAAGGTCCAAAAAGTGTTTGCATGTACAAGTGTTGAGAAGAGGTGGTCCTCTTCAAAAGACTCCTGCTGCCTGCCCAGTGCCTGTTTACTTAGAGCTCATATCCTCACTTAGAAGGCTCTTAAAAATAAGACACCTTTCAATATGCTTCTTAAATGCTTAGAAAACACACACATGCAGAGACACACACACACACACACACACACACACACACACACACACACCCTTCCTTCTAAGAAGCCAACAAGAAAACTGACAATCTCGGCTATTCCAAAGAGAGAAAGGGCTTCCTCAGGAAGTTATAAGCTCCCCATCTGATATGGTTTGGCTCCGTCCCCACCCAAATCTCATCTTGAATTATGGTTCCCATAATCCCCATGTGTTGTGGGAAGGACCCAGTGGGAGATGATTGAATCATGGGGGCGGTTTTCCCCATACTGTTCTCGTGGTAGTGAATATGTCTCACAAGCACTGATTTTATAAGGGGTTTTCCCTTTCCCTTGGCTCTCATTCTCTCTTGTCTGCTGCCATGTAAGATGTGCCTTTCTTCTTCTGACATAATTGTGAGGCCTCCCCAGGCACGTGGAACTGTGAGTTCCTTAAACCTCTTTTTCTTTATAAATCATCCAGTCTCAGGAATGTCTTTATCAGCAGCATGAAAAGGGACTAATACGCCATCCCTGAGGGTACAGAAACAGGAGTCAATGAGTCCATGGGGTGGGGGAGGGAGCAGATGTTGTGTAGAGGAGTTAAATACTCAACAGAGGCTCTGACCAAGAGTCCTCCAAGGTCTTACAGGATGAATCTGAGACTCCAGATTTCTGAGGATTGCAGCCCAGAGTTCATCACAGTCCATGAGACCTCATCTTCTACCATTGGTGAAATGGGATGAGGATGCCACCAGGAAGAAAGAGGCGTTGTATTTCCAGTGCCTCTACCCAGCGCCTCCAGGTCACTTATCCATGATGAAATAAATGGTAGCAACTTCACAGGGAGAAGCCTCCCTAAGGGCGGCTACTCTCAACTGATGACCAGAGCGAGCAGAGCCCACATGCGACATGCCGACGCCATGTGTCTCCTGATAGGAGGCACAAGTAAACCACAGCACCACTCTGTGACATTCCTGCCAGGAACCCGCCACAAATCCAATCACAAGGAGACAGCAGGGAAACCCAAACAGAGGGATATTCCACAAACTGACGTGTATTCAAAAACGTCAAGGTCAAGAAGAATTGAGAAAAATGGAGGCCCAGAAAACAAAGCCATGACAAGGGATGCAGTGTGTGATCTTGGATTGGATCCCGGACTGGGGAAAATATCTACCAGAAAGACTGTAAGTGGTATGTCCAGACAATGTGAAATAATTCAGTGGGCAAAAGAAATGAGTTATTGGCCGGATGCAGGGGCTCACGTCTGTAATCCCAGCACTTCGGGAGGCCGAGGCAGGTGGGTTGCTTGAGGTCAGGAGTTTGAGACCAGTCTGGCCAACATGGCGAAACCCCATGTTCTAAAAATACAAAAAATATTAGCCTGGTGTGGTGGCAGGCACCTGTAATCCCAGCTACTCGGGAGGCTGAGGCAGGGGAATCACTTGAACCCAGGAGGTGGAGGTTGCAGTGAGCAGAGATTGCACACCTGTGCACTCCAGCCTGGGCGACAGAGTGAGATTCCATTTCCAAAAAAAAAAAAAAAAAAAAAAAAAAAAAGAGGCCGGGCATGGTAGCTCATGCCTGTAATCTCAACACTTTGGGAGGCTGAGGCGGGTGATTGCTTGAGGTCAGGAGATCGAGACCATCCTGGCTAACATGGTGAAAACTGGTCTCTACTAAAAATACAAAAATTAGCCAGGTGTGG
Organism: Cebus imitator; assembly: GCF_001604975.1. Lineage (NCBI taxonomy): Eukaryota > Metazoa > Chordata > Mammalia > Primates > Cebidae > Cebus > Cebus imitator. The sequence goes on along the minus strand of NW_016107367.1, from coordinate 7,997,182 downwards.
TGGTGTGTGCCTGTAACCCTAGCTACTCAGGAGGCTGAAGCAGGAGAATCGCTTGAACCCGGGAGGTGGAACTTGCAGTGAGCCAAGATCGCACCACTGCACTCCAGCCCGGGTGACAGAGTGAGACTCCACCTCAAAAAAAAAAAGAAAAAAGAAATGAGCTATCAAGCCACAAAGACACTGAGGAACCTTAAATGCACGTTGACAGGTAAAATATGTCAGCTTGAAAGGCTGCATAGTGTATGAGTCCAGCCATAGGACCTCCTAGAAAAGGCAAACCATGGAGATCAGCAGAAAGGTGTGTGGTTGGCAGGGCCTGGGGAGAGGTGGGGAGGGATAAACAGGTGGAGCACAGGGGATTTTCAGGGCAGTGAAACTCTTCTGCATGGTACTTTAGTGGTGGATACTGATCATTAGACATTTGTCCACACCCACAGATTGTATAACACCAAGAGCGAGCGCCAAGGCAAGCTGTGACTGAGTTAATAACGATATATCAATACTGGTTCATCAACCTTAGCAAAAGGACCGCACTAATGCAAGATGTTAATTAATGGGGAAGATGGAGGGGGATGGGATGAGAGGAGGTCTATGGGAATACTTTGTACATTCTGCTCCATTTTTCTATAAATCTAAAGCTGCTCAAAAAAGAAAGTCTATAAATTCAAAACAGACCATTGAGCCAGCTTAAAAGTTTAAAATATGAACTGTGGATTAAATAATAATATTTCATCAACACTGAGTGTTATCAACACTGATTTAGATAATTGGCAAACAATAAAACAAAGAGAGGTATCAGGATGGAGGCAGCTGAAGAGGAGGCCGTGGTCATCAGCCCCAGGGCCCCAGGACCAAGTGTGATGAGGACAGCAGTTCACTGGTCTTAGTGAAGCGGAGGCTGCTGGGTACCTCACTGGGGTGAATTTCAGAGGAGTTGGGTGTGGAAGGTGAGGGACAGGTATAGAGAATGCTTCTCTGGATCTCGGTAGTCAAAGACTAGTTTCAGATACTTCATGACCAAAGTTTTAGCACCAACTTGTTCACAAATCATCAAAGACTGGCTGCTTCTGGGCTCTGTAGACGGATGGAATGGCAAGGACCCGGGATGACACAGCATGGTTTGAACCTGTCCCTGGCTCCCCCTTTTAGAGGTCAGAGACTGCATGACCCTAGCAAAGCCCAGGCCTTTGGTTGTGACCAGGGAAGAAGCAGATCTGACCTGCCCCCAGAGTTCCACACTAAGTCACAGGGTAACAAGTCAAGCTATGTTGCCTCTCCTGACTCCCATCTGGCCCCACAGCATGTGTGAAAGAGGAGCCAAGGGACCCAGAAACCATGTTCTCCCACTGAAAAAGGAGAAGGCAGTTGTGAGTGTTAAAGACTCAAGCACACAAGTGCCCAGCACAGTGCCTGGCACACAAGAGGGATTTTTGCAACAACAACAACAAAATCCTAATTTTGAGAGAAAGTTATGATCTAACATGGAATACTCACGGAGATTTGGTATTATAGCAACTCATCCAATCTAAGACGCTGATTATAAAGTGCGCCATTATTTTACAAATGGCTAAGAGAGAAAAGAACAGCAACCAAGGTGGCACATCTGATTGGAAGGCCCGTATCAATGTGGGGCACTGGGGGAGCTCTGCCTTCAATGTACAGAGAAATGAGGAATATACCCAGCTCACAGAAAGAGGACGCCAGGAAACTCCAGGTCCTCTCGGCGCTGCGGGAAGGGTGAGAAACCAAAACTCTACCCCAGGAGTCTGAACCACAGGCTGGAGCTCCCCAAGATTGGCGGTCTCAGCTTACACAATCAGTGTGGTCCAAAGGAAAACCAAACAGAACACAGCCCGCAAGCAGACATTTTCATTTAAAAGAATCTCAGGTCAGGAGTGATGGGCAGTAAACCTAAATCTTCACTAGAAGAACTACATTGTAATAAGACACCCGAATTCCAGAGATGTGAAAACTCACAAAATTAGGAGTCTTAAAACCTACGAACCATAGTCAAATAAATACAATGCTACCTCAGGTCACACGACACCTGGGTCTATATTCCAAGAGCCCACATATGAAATGGATGGGAGATGGCTGCTCTCTGCTCCTGCAGACTAGCACTGCCCTATTTCATCCAGGCTCATAGAACCTTTGGCCAATCCATCCCCAACTAAAAGTTTGTCTCAGGTAGGGCTACACCGCTTCCCTGGGCCAATGCAAGGAATGCAGTTTAGACTCACAGCCCAACTACAACTCAGACAGCAATTACATTTCACGTGTCTAAATGCTGCAGGCAAACATTCCCGTGGCAGTGAGTTGGCAAGTGCGTAGGCAGCTGCAAATTTAATAAATCTTAATTGTTCTGTTTATACAAACAAGCAAGCTGAAGCCACTGACGTAGCTGGGGCTTTCAATGACTCGGAGCATGGAGGGAGGGAAAAAGTGTGGACAACCAACGGCTCATAAATAATTAGCTTTGGGGTAGGGTTTTTCCCCCCTTCCTTTTGGACCAAAAATAGTATGTGGAATGTTTCTAAGTTGGCAAGATGACAACCTCTGAAGACAGTACCTACTTTCTACCCGCCAGGCCCGGGGACGTGCATACGTGCATGTGTGCGCATAACCACAGAGGCACACACCGCAGACCCACCCGCGACAAACCACGCACACACCAAAGCGACGGGAGGACTTGCCCCTCGGAGGTGTCATTGCTTCAGTAGCTCTCAGAAAGAAAAACAGGATGGTGTCTGCAGAAGTCTACCAGGTCCTCATTCACACAGCACTTGAGAACCTACTACGGGCCATTGTTACAACAGGAACTTTGCTACCAGGAGCTCAGTGGACCCTCAGTTGAGTTTGGCAGACTGTGGCTAAATGACCCTCAGGTCACACACACGAATGGTGGAGCCTGCGTTTGAACCCGGAGTGAAAAGTGGTGGTTCTCAAAGGGTGGCCCCCAGGTCAGCAGCAGCAGCAGCATCACCTGGGATCTTGTTGGAAATGCAGGTTCATGGGCTACTGTAAACCTAATGAATTGAAAACTCCAGAGACGGGGCCCGGCAATCTATGTTTTAACAAGCTGTCCTATAAAGGAGCCACCAGTGGTCTCCGTGTATTGGCCCCCACGTTGTTTACTTCTTCACATGGAAGGAGATCTGTTAGCTCAAAAGCCAGCAAGCACCAAAGTCAGATTTTTACACATCCAGTTGTTTTAAACATAGCCCAAGTAAGCAGATTCTTTAGTCATTTAGGGCTTTCCTGCTTTACATACCCCACCAAGCAGCACCCAACATCTTCTGGCCATAGACAAGATACACCTCAGGGCTACATGGGTCCCAGGTGGACCTTCAGAGCTCTCTGACCCAGAGAGTTCTACAGTGATTACTAAGCAACATCAGCTGGACATGTGTGCTCTGGCCCCATGCCACTCTCCACCCAAGCAGGATGGACAGTCTACAGGGCAGGTGGCTGCTCTTCTGTTCACTGACATATCTCAGTGCCTAAAACAGAGCCTCAAAAACATTTAGTGAGCATTTACTATGTGCTAGGTACCATGGCTAGACACTAGTGGACCCAAACTTGACGCTCACATGGATCTTGGCCTGGGGGCTGTGAAGGTGGTGGCGTCCAACTAGAGAGAGGTTTGAAGTGCAGGAGTTAGAGGTGGTCTGGACACCAGGTCCTGCGTTCCGCATCTCCCACCAGAGCCCACCAGGCCAGCCTGTGTGGACCACTGTCCTTTCCTGATGATTTTCCCTATTTCAAGAGAAGTCCATTTGTTGTTCTAAACTGGGGGTTGTGTGCAGGGCTTAAGTGATCAAAAGCATTTCTACTTTCATATCCAACAGTTCACACCAACTTCAAAATAAGTTCATGAAGTAAGGTTGCCATTAATAGTTCCATTTGAGGCCAGGTACAGTGGCTCATGCTTGTAATCCCAGCACTTTGGGAGGCCGAGGAGGGTGGACCACCTGAGGTCAGGAGTTCAAGACCAGTCTGGCCAAGATGGCAAACCCTGTCTCTACTAAAAATGCAAAAAAGTTAGCTGGGTGTCGTGGCATATGCCTGTAATTGCAGCTACTTGGGAGGCTGAGACAGGAGAATTGCTTGAGCCAGGGAGGTGGAGGCTGCAGCGAGCTGAGATTGTGCCCCTGCACTCCAGCCTAGCGACAGAGCAAGTCTCCATCTCAAAAAAGAAACAAACAAGGAGCCACGGTGGCTCGGGCCAGTTGTCCTAGTGCTTGAGGAGGCGAGGCTATGCGTTCAAGGTCAGCCTGGGCAACATAAGAATCTCTCATTCATAAAAAAAAAAAAAGAAACAAACAAAAAATCAAGTTCCGTTTTATAGATGGGGAAAGTGAGCCCCAAGAGGCCAAACAGCTCCCTCAAGGCCACAAACCAGTTGGTGTTAGGCCCAGAGCCGGGCCTTGGTCTTGTGACTGCCCTGCCCAGTCCACGGGTCACCCACTCTCCTATAGATGTTACTTATGCCACCAGCTGGAGGCCAAGAAGAAATCGCAGATTTCTGGGAAATGCAGATTCCAAAGAATGAGAGATTTCAAGGACATCGGAGCTCCTTGGACCAGAGCATGCCAGAGTCCCGTGTCATTATGGGCCAACGCCTAGCGGGAGAACAGAGCATTCATTCTCTTGGAAACAGTGGCACAAGGGTACACCGATATACACTTGGCTTTTCCAGAAATGGGGAGACACTCCGGGCCCCAGGGGAGTCTTCCCCAAGTCACAACGCAGGTTAACAACATGAGTTTTGGAGTCAGAGGCCAGAGACCACTGAGGGGCTGATGCCTCCCTTGAACAAATCACTTCAGGCTTGCCCCTTCTGTTTCCTCGTGCTGAAAGTTGAGATTATGCTGCCTCCTGGGTGTCACTGAGAGAGTTACAGGAGGCTTTAATGACAACCGTCTGCACAGTCCCTGCCACACCCCGTGGATGGCCAATACACAGCATCTCGAGTGACAATCATAACTGTTACTCACTGTTGTCATGATGACTGCTCTTATTATTGCTTCAGCCTGCAAAGACCCTGGGAGTGGCTCTGAGCATGGCTCAGTGGGGTAAGTGGGAACTCCTGCCTGGGAGAACTCAAAGGCACAACGCCTCCCTCTCCTGTCCCTACTGAGCCCCGTATACCCTCCATCGCCAGAGTGGCCACATCGTCCAGCTTGCCCGCAACAACCCAGGTTTCCTGGGACAGTCCTGGTTCACACCTGTTGTCACAGAGTAATCATCGGTAGCATCTTTGCCCACTCCCCAGTGTGCCCTGATTTGGGAGGTGATCTGCAAGACCCCCCCTCTGCTATGTGCTTGTCACACCCTGTCAGCTTACCCCCGACCCTGGGGTTTCTTGAAAGCAAGAATCCTGGGGCCCAGCACAGTACAGCCCAGAGCTGATCCCCCATAAATGTTCCTTGGTCTTCTTGGAAACTTCCAGAAAGCCCACGCGTCCTGTCCCAGTGTCACGGGCCCACCAACCCTCCAGGCACCCTGCCCGCTAGCCGTGTGGAGCAGATGGCAGACACTGTACCTTTTGGAATCCAGTTGGCTCCCCTGGAGAACTTTGTGTCTGTTATTTCAAGGAAGGAGAGGAAAAGGGGGGAAAAAAAATAAGTTAAGTGAGTGAAACTTAAATCCCAACAGAGCCTGTAATGGAATATTCATTTTGTCAGGGGAGTGTTTCTTTAAAACTTCTGGTCATCTGGACAGCCTGAGCCAGCAGGTGATTCGATTTAATGAGCTTTTTAACACACTTCAGGCCCAGCTGGGATTCTGTCTGGGAAGGCCTCGGCCAAGGCGGGCTGGGGCCATGGTCGACCCGGCTTGGGCTAGGCTGACACCTAGTGGCCATCCTGGCGGCTCCGGGGCCAGGAAAGCCTGGGGCGCCCAGCTTGGGGCTGGGGTCTGAGGCTGAAAGGGCCCTTAGGGGCCATCTTACCACCTTCCTCAGATTTAGGAAAATGTAACCTCTGTGCCTCAGTTTCCTCGTTGGTTCACAGAGCATATAACAGCACCTCCTTATCTAAAGGCCTGTTATGAGGACATGGTATTGAGCAAAGGTTATGATCATTACTAGTTTTGCTATTATTATTTTGTGTGAGGAGACACAGGGTCCCCCCAAAAGGAGGTGCTTGTTCAATGGAGAAACAGGGCAAGTTAGAGACACAGGGTTGGACCCCAGGGCTCCTGATGCCACACCAGTGCTTCCCCAGGTCACGCCTACAACACAAGGGTGTGTTTGCAGGCTCGCTCTGCCACTGACCACCCATGTGGCCTTGGGCAAGTTTTTTCGCTGCTTGGAGTCTCCGCTCCCTCTCTGGAGGCTGGAGATACAATGACTGCAGCAGCGGGGAGCCGTACAGCCTGAACGGGAGAGTGCACACACAGCCCTCAGCATGGGCGGTAGGAAGCACTCCTTACATATTAACTACCTCACTAGGACTCCAGCCTCACAAGGTGGTTGGATGACCAAATAGCGTCATGTGAGTCAAGTTCCCAGGACCCGTGAGTGTTCCTGTCCCCTGTGTGGTGAATGCACAGGGCAGGGTGAATGCAGGCTGAGCATGTATCCCCAGGGGAACCTAGGCCCAGTTATAGTCCTGTCCCTAGAACCTGGGACCTGCACATCCTTGGCACCTACCAGCAGGTGGCTGGAGTCCTTGAGCTTGGACTTGTACAGCATCCACTGGTAGCGCAGATCTTCCAGCTCATCGGAGGCCCCCCTTGCTGGCCTGAGACGAAGGACGTTCTCAAAGAGATGCTGACCTTCTGGCACCCGAGCCTCCAGCTCCTGGGGGGAAATAGTGGCATCATGGTGCGGCTTCCAAATGGCCCAGACAGCCCCACTTGGCTGGTAAAGATGGGTCCATCAAATTTCACTCGACAGACAGGTGGGCAGGGAGGAGGCAGACAGAATCCATAAAGTGGACTCCCATCTGCATTTCAAGCCAAGGCCCAGCACTTGCTCTCGGGAATATTACAGGTTGGCCTCCTGCATGGAACAGGTGGTTGCGCTGAAGACCCCCAGTGGTTACTTCCAACTCTGACATTCCAGGACCAAGTCCTCCAGAGGGCTTGACTAGAGGTAGCATCGTCCTAAAAGCTGTCACTGTGAACATGTCTTTCAGTGACATTTTGAGCCTGGCAGAGTGGTGTTAGAATGTGCAGATTTTCTCACGAAATGTTAAGTCCTGTGTTCCCTTGAGACAGAAACTTTTATTCTCGGGACTCCTAAGAGGTGGTGTGATGGGGCAATAGGGGTGGAGCTAGAAGTCCAGGAGCCCAGGTTTAAGTCCTGGCTTTGGATCCTGGCCCTGCGTCATCCTACTAGCATGTACCATGGGACACCTTGCTTAGCTTCTCAGAGCCCGCTGGAACGTATGCTGTACAAAAGCAAGGGGGTTTAACTTGAGGAACAGAAAGTCATTTCTGAGATGCTGGAGTTGGGTGGGGGTGGGGTGGAAGGAATGAGAGGAGACGGGAGAGGCAAGCAAGGAAGACTTCCAGGTAATGGCCAACTAGATAATTGGGACCAAACCTCTCACTAAGGACAAAATATTTAAAGCATTTTAAAGGCATGAAAGGATTAACAAAAGAGTGTGAGGCACACCAGGCCACAACTTGGGAAAGAATGAAAACCCAGGGAAGTCAGTGCTGTGTTCAGACCTGCTTTTGCCCACAGAATATTTGCCAATTTGGAAGGAATAGCTGTAAAACACCTTTGCTTTTGGCAGCCTCACCGGGCCAGGGAGACAAAGATCAAAGTCTAGCCCTACAGAGGTGGAGATTCTGATAGGATTCATTCACCCTTTCACCAAGATCCTAATGCCTTCACCCTACAAAAATGGAGCAGAAGTAAACCTGAACCTTGTGTGGACTTGCAGCCCAGTTCAAAGTCATCTTAGTAGACCAGGGAGACTCAAGCCTTGAACTTGGATTTAGTGGCCCCAAAATGAAAGGCCCCTACTTGCCTGCAGAAGAAAACAAAATCGACTCTGGAGGAAAAGATTATCCTAAATCTTAANTTGGCAGACACAATGTCTAGCACACAAAGCCACACAAAGACACAAGAAACCAAGAATAAGAACAGGCAGAAATAATATACATCAGAAACATTCCTAAAATGCCTTGAGATCTTGGAATTATCAGACACAATCTATAAAAAGCTATGTTTACTATGTTCAAAGAATTAAAAGATGGGCTTAAAAATTTTAGCAAGCTTCTGGAAGGTATGAAAAATGACAGAGTTTCAGTTAAGATAGGAATTATAAAACAAGAAAAAAAATAAAGATGAGAAGAGTGATACAGTCAATTACTAAAAGGACCAAATAGAAGTTCTAGAACTGATAACTACGACAACAAAAGTTAAGAACTCAATAGACATGTGTAACAGAAGATGAAACACAGCTAAAGAGAAAATTAGTAAACTGGAAGATGGATCAGAAAAACTATCCAGAATGCAACATGAAGAAACAAAAGGTTGAAAAATACACAAATAAGGGTAAGAGACATAAAGCACACAGTGAGAAGTAGTAACATAGGTTTAAATGAGATCACAGTAGGAGAGGAGAAAGGGAACAAGGCAGAGATAATATTTTAAGAAATATTGTTAGTAAAAACAAAATTCAAATAACAAGTTTGGGAATTAAGAGGAAAAAAAAAAAAAAAAAAAAAAAAAAACAAAAATAATGTTAAAGAGTTTTTCAGAAATATCCTAGATCAGATTCAGGAGTTAAAATGAATCCCAAGCCAGATAAATAAAAATAAATTTAAACCTAAACATATGGAAATAATTGCAGAAAAATAGGGAAACAGAGGTGAGCTAGGGCCTGGCTGAGAAAGGCCTTGAGTAATAAACTCAGGGGTTAAACTCTATAGTAAAAGGTTTTCATTAGGGGGAGGACAAGGTCATATTTCTCATTCTGGCTGCAGAATGAGCCATGACCTAGATGGGGACCCAACAGGAAGGAGGGAGGGTCAGCTGGGAGGCTACAGCCGTAGTCGGGGCCAAAAATGGTAAGTGCCTAAATTAAGACAGTAATAGTGCGAGGGAAGGGAAACACAAAATGTCTAGGAGGTGGAATCAAGGAGTTTTGGCAACCAATTAGATGTGAGAGGGAAGAAGACAGAAGAGAAGTGGTCGTTCATTTGCAAAAATGGCTGTGACTTCCCTCATCTCCCACCCCCCAGTCACATCCACACCCACTACAACATGACTTTGCAGTGCCTTCCATCAAATGGTTGGAGTCTCTCTTTCCTTTCCTTGAATCTAGGCTGGTTTTGGCAAACAGAATGCAGGGCAATTAACGTTATGCTGGCTCCTAGTCTTGACCTCAAAAGTCCTTGCCTGCTGCTACTGCTGTCTTCTGCCCTGACTCTGCTCTGAGAAGTCCAGGCTGTGCCACAGGAGCGTGAGAGATGTGTCGTCCACAGCATTCTCATCTCTCATAGCCTGCTAGCCCCCAGAATTAGAGACACCTGACTGACTGACCACTGACAGCATACAGACTGGAAGTACTGCCCGGCTGAGTTCAGCCTAACTTGCCACGCTTGTGAACCACGGGTTAAATAAGTGGTGGTTGTTTTCAGCCACAAACGGTTGGTATGGTTTGTCACACAGCAATAGCTAAGTGACAGAGGAGTCAAGTGATGAGTTGTGGTATTTTCCAAGTAGGGAAATCCATAAGCATGCTGAATATGTGCATGAATGCCAGAAAAAGTTCTAAAATCCTTGAACCAAAAAAGTATAAAAGCCGTTATCTATAGACAAAGGAGAACAGCTCACACACTGTGGGTGTGCTCCTTATTCTGAAGACCCCCCTGGTGGCAAAGCATCTGTGAGTGCAAGCCCTATGGATGAGGGGCCTCTCCTGCGGAACAGACCTGAAGCTTTGATTCTCTGGTCTTCAAGTCTTCAGCTGTAGAAGTTCTCATTGCAATGATTCTAACAAGCTTCAAATTTTCCACCTGCAACCACTGCTCAAAGTTCCTCAGGAGCTGGGAGAAATCTTCGTGGCTCCCTTCTTCCTGGAGAAGATCTACCTATAGGATCACACACGGCCAAAGCATCAGAGGTAAAGCAGGCCCCTGGTTGTGTGTCCTAGGAATTCCATCTGAGGCAGAGGGGCAGGGATGGGGACAAGATGCCTAAAAGGTGACAGGAGAGGCCTGGGAGATGAACAAAGAATCTCTACTCAACACGGCCACATTTAGGGGCCAAGAACATTCCTTATTATCTCCTCTCTGTTCCCCTGAGAGGTGACGGAAACCACCACCGTCCCTTTCCAGGATAGCTATACAAGTGGTCACCCTTCCCTGTGCTTGCCCCCTCGGGGCTCCGTAGCTCCAGCGATCTGTCTGCGACGTAAGCCCATTCAGCTAAGTTCTTGCTTATACCGCTGGTGCCTCACTCCTCCCCGCTGTGACCCGGGAGTCTCGGTTCCACTGCGAGTGCTGCCTTCCCCGTCCTCTGAGCCCGGGCCTGCAGACGTGTCTCGGCCCCTCAAACTGGCACTCTTTCTGCCTCTGCTCTTCACACACACTGTCTCCTCTGCTGGGAACACGCCTCCCTCCCTCCTCTCCTCACTGCCACTCAGCCTTGAAAATTCAGCTGACATTTCAGATCTTCCAGGAGGGCTTCCCTGCCCCGGACCTGGGACCTGCTGTAGGCTCCCGTAGCCTCTGGCCTGTCTGCCAAGGTATGCCTCTTTTTTGTAAACCCTTATTTAACTGCCCGTGGATGCCACTTCCTTGCTTTTCAACAAAGCTGTTTGTGTAAACGCAGTAAGGGGAAGTCATGGAGGGGGGACAATGTAGTTAGTTCTTTTCCTGTCTTTTTTTCTAAAATACAATCATGGCACAAAAATACACTTATCTTATGATTTTAGTTTCCACTCTGGGACCGGCAGGAAGTGTTCAGCCCCGATGCTCTCCTCCCCACAGAGGTGAGCATCTCCGGGGTCCAGCACCACAGGCATAGCCCGAGAGCTTGTTAGAAATGCAGAATCGAACTGTGGGCCCCAGTCAGATCTACTGACTCAGAGTCTGCATTTTATTTTTGATTGATTGATTGATTGAGATGGGGTCTTGTTTTGTCACCCAGGCTGGAGTGCAGTGCCACGATCACAGCTCCCTGCACCCCGAAACTCCTGGGCTCAAGTGATCCTCCACCTCAGGCCCCTGAGTAGCTGGGCCTACTACAGGTGCACACCACTATGTCCAACTAATTTAAAAAAAATTTTTTTTATCGAGATAGGGTCTTGCTATATTGCCCAGACTGGTCTCAAACTCCTGACCTCAAGCAATTCTCCTGCCTTGGCCTTCCAAGGTTCTGGGATTGTAGGTGTAGCTCACTGCACCCAGCCCAGAACCTGCATTTTAATACAAGGCTGGGTGCCCACTGAAAAACTCTGCACTGGACTCCGAGTTCTCTGAGGGTCGGCAGTGTTACTCACAGCTCTGAGCACAGTCGTTGGAATACGGTAGCACCCAGCAAATGGATGAGTGAATGAAAGAATGAATGGGAAAATGAAGAATATGATGTACTTGAACAACAAGGAATAACTTTATTTTCAACAAAGCTCAAGTTTGTTTAAAGGCAGTGAGGGATGGATGAAACACGACACAAAAATATTCCCATCTTGTGTGGTTTCAGTGACCGATCTGGGCCAGCAGGAACTGTTCAGCCCTAACACTCCCTTCCCTGCAGGAGCTGCTGCTGATGGCTCACAGAGGTGAGTATCTGTCTGGCTAAAGGACACCCATGACCTGCCCTGGCAGCCTGGCTTTGCAGATTCTGGGATCGCTGAGGTCCTCCATGGAGTAGGATCAATTGCTCTTTGGGCCACAGCTGGGGCAGGCTCAAATAAAACAGGATGTAGCCAAGTCCTCAGCTGAGCATGTTGCCCCAGACAGGGAGGGGCCTGTGCTGGAGACCCCTACCCATCTCTTGACCTGGGGCCTGGCCTCTTCCCCCAAAGGCCTGCTAGACAGACTCACCTGTCGACGACGCCTGGGAATCGGATTTACGGGGTTGATGAGAAACCCTGACTTCGGGATGTTGTTGGTGAAAACCATTTTCTTCCCCGAATCCACTTCCATCCTCTGCAGATGCCAGTTTCTGGTGAAGTTGAGAAGACAAACTCAGCCCAATCAATGCGGAGATGTGGTGGGGACCCACCAGGACATGAGAAAAGTAATGGAATTGTGGAACCACGGTTGACAAGTCAGAGCCTCCCACTGAAGTTTGTCAGAATGTTCCTGAGGCATGCTCACATCCAGTTTCTGACTTTAAACTCACAGTAACCCGTCATGAAGGTGCGTATGCTTATTGATGCAGATGGGGAAACTGAGGCTCAAGCCAGTGTTGATGGAGGCTAACTCCCAAGATGGGGACATTTCCTGGCTCCTCCTGCTCCTGCTAGAACAGCTAACTGGGCCACAGTGTAAAGGTGCCCAAGGCCTCTGGCTCCACGCTGGGCAGTGCCCTGGCCTTCTGCTCTATGAGCACCTGAGTGCCCCTGAGTGGGAAAGGACGGTGTCCCAGACAAGGCTCAGAGCCCAGGAGGCACTCTCACCTCAACAGACTTTCTTCCAGCAGCCTCAAGGCCCGCCATGACGCTGCCAGCTCCCCGAGCTCTGCCCGCACCACGCCAGTACCCTCCGGAGAGGACTTCTCCATCACCAGCCAGCCCTGTGCTTCCACCAGGGACAGCTGGGCCTCCTTCTCAGGGAATTCTGCCGCCAGCCTCTGAAGGACACATGGACACACAGACACACGCACAGTGAAGGTGGAGGGTGGTTTCTGCTCCTGAGTGTGGGTACATTGGCCCATCAAGGCTGCTTCATTGGGAAGTCGGGGAGGGAACCACCACCTTACCTCGAACTCTGCCTCTTGGGACTTGGCAGTGCCCGGGCCCACGTCTCCTCGGTGTGCCTCCAGCTTTTGCGTGGTCACAGCGATCCACTGCCGTAGCTCCAGCAGCTGGTGGCTAAAGGTGCAGTGCTCCTGCACGCTCTGCCGACACCCGTCCACAAGGTCCTGCAGCACAGCCCGGGGAGCCCAGGGCGTCCTGAGTGTTGGCCGAGGGGGAGACCTCTGGCACCACCTCCACCCTGCCGGACTCACACCTGCCAGGCACCCCAGGGCTTCCCACCAAGTAGCACCACAAGGAATTGACCCCGGGACGATCGACTCTGGTTTAAAGCCTGTCTTGCTTTTAGGAAAACGACCAAGTCTAGGTGAGGGTGGGAAATCGATCTCTTGTCCACCACTGATCCAAGTGTAAATTGGCCCAACCACTTGTGAAGACCATGGGTCAGAATCTACCCAAACGGAACGTGGCTGCAGCTGACGGCCCACCATTCCACTCCTGGTGTATGCCCTGGAAATGGGAACACATCCTCACCCAAGGGCACACATGTGACAGCCCCAAGCTGGAAATTATCCAAGTGCCCACTGAGAGTAGATGAATAAATACCCGGTGTTATATTCACACAATGGAATGCTTTACAGCAGCAGGAATGAACAGTCTACATCCACATGCAACATAGTAGATGAATTTACAACCATCAGGTGGAGAGCTAAAGGCCAGGCACAAAAGAAAACATTCTGTCCAGTTCAATTTAAATGAAGGATAACATCAGGCAACCCCAAGCTCTGTTGCAGCAAGCCTGAAGTCAGAGCTGCCCTTGAGGGTCAGGAATGGTGAGCTGGGATGACTGCAGGGGCACAGGGGTTCTGGGAGGCTGATAGTATTCTGTGTTTTATCTGGGTGCTGGTGACACAGATGCATTTAATTTTTTTAAAAACTCATCGAGCTGCACATTCAGATGTTCATGTTCAGTCTTTCTTTTTTTTCTCTCCCTGAGTACTGCTTCCTGGGCCAATCTATTGCTCAGCTCTGTCTCCAGGGAAGGCGGACACCGTCTCCAGAAAGGCAGCCATTCTCTAGGCCCCTGGCCAGCCAGCCTGAGGCCCTTGGAGCTTTCTTTCCATAGCCTGCCACGAACCAGTCTGACCACAGGGCCTGCCTTGCCCATTCCAGCTGTGTTCCCCAGATTAGGTCATCATGGCTCTCTGCAGGGCCACTATAGGCCCTGCCTTCTGCATTCCACAGACACTGGCTGAGACCCTGGATACCAGGCCCATACCAGGGGCTAGAGAGCCTGCTGCATCTGTCCTCAATGAGCCATCGATGAGGGCCTGAGAAGTTATCTAAAACTCCACCTCTCTGGGTTGTCCCTGCCACTGTCCCCTCCCGGTGCCTGTGTGCCAACATTAGACCAAATGCCTCCAATGGCTTCCAGTGCATAGAGCTGTGACCTCCAACATGGAAACGTGCCCCCCAGGGAGACACGGAGAATACCTCGCTGTGGAGAAGGACATATGAGATTCACAGGCACTGAGTACCAAAATAATAAAAGGGCAATTTCTCTGTAAAGAAGAATATAAACAGTAAGAATTGGAATGTCATTTCGCAACACCTAGTGAAGCTCAGTTAATGCTGCTTCTTATAACAATTAACCTAGCCCATCATTTGGAGGAGGTATTAGAGCTGACTTTGCTGCCTCTGTGAGTTTCTCTGGGCTACTGAGAAGTGAGGACAGTGTTTCCTATTTCTCTACTGCTTTGACCTTGAAACTACAAACTGCTAGTTTATTAAATGTAATTAAAAGAATTCATCCAGACATCGATCATCACTTAGACCAATGGGTCTCCACAGGTGGTGCCGCATTTCCTGGAAACGGGTGGGGAGAGTTTTCCGTTGCTTCAGTAGAGGTGGTGGGGGTGAAACTAGGTGGCGTGAGAGGGATGGGTGCTCGCATTCCACCCTAGGCGGACAGTCCACCAATGCAGAACGGGCCCACATCCCACATGATTTTCTCACATCCTCCTAATATCCACAGCAGGAAGAAATCTGTTTGTCATGACCTGAGCTCAGACTCTCACTCCAATCAAACAAACACAAAGAGGCTTTTGCAGTCTTAACCAACATGCTGACTTCTCTAGAGCTGCACCCTTTGTGTAAGCGGATGGAAGACTGCTGTTGAGTTTGATCAAAGTTCTATCAAGCGTTGTTCACATGTCAGAAAACCACATCACTAGAGGCCCTGGTGGCTGTGCCACTTGACACGGCATTTGCGGCTGTCACACAGGGAGGGCACGTGCTGAGCGGCTCCTCTGTCTTGAGTGTGGCCATCTGGGAGTACTTACATACTGAAGGACAATATTGTATTATAATTACTTTCCTTTTACTTCTCTTTTATATTTCCTGGGCCAGTAACTTATATTCCCTCTGAATTCCAGGAGTGTAAAGAGTAGGCTAGGAATATCAGGTATGAAAACAGGGCGTGCAAAGTCAGGTAGGGTGGAGAACTCTCACTGCCTCACACTGGCTTTTCTTGAGATGTGAGTGCCAGAGACCCTGCTTTGTACTCCTCAGGGCTTGTGACAAAGGCAGACCCAGGGCTCCATCTGAATCAGTGTCACAGTGGGGCCTGAGTCTGCGTTTCCATTTGTCCTCAGGCCAGTTTTGAAGGAGCTTGGAGTTCCACCCCCACTGCTGGAAGAACTCCATACAATCCTGGGCAAGCCCTAGAAAGAGCCGAGGTGGCCACTAGAGGGCACTGCTGACGAAGCTCTGTGCCCTCCAGGCCTGGTGCAGGCTGCAGGGTGCCTGAGGTTCTCAGCAGCCGCTCTCTTCTTTGCCTGGTGGCCCTAATCTCAATATGTAATTGTGCATTTACTTGTTTGTTTGCTGATTAATTGTCCATCTACCCAACTGGAGCATAACTCCCAGGAGGGCAGGGGCCTGGGCTGTCATGCTCTGCTACCTCCATCCTTAGAGTCTACCTAGAACACTGCCTGGCATACAGGAGGTGCTTACTCATTACCTGCTATGTGAATGAGGAGGGAAGAAAAAAAAGAGAAAGAAAAAAGAGAGGTTAGAAGGAATGACGGCGGGAAAGGGGGAGAAATGCCCCAGGCGTGGAGGATTACAGGGGCCTGCTCTCTGTCTAACCACAGTCCCTTCTGCCAGCCCCTTACCTCCAGAGACCTCTGCAGGGCCTGGACGTCGGAGGAGAGCTGGTCCATTTTGTGCTGGTGGTTGGGATTCTCCTGGACGAGAGGCCTCGCAGCCTCCATCTGTGCCCCTAGGTCCAGCCCCTCTTCCTGCAGCCCCTGCCGTAGAGAAGGGAACAGGTAGGCACATCTTCCCGCCTCTCCCTCCCTCGGGGTGGCTAATCAGGGCAGGGGCTCTGAATGGGAGAGGCTGGCGGGGGGGGGGGTGCCTTCCCGAGGGCAATGGGGCTCTTTCACACCAGCAGCCGTACCAACCACATGGCTGGTCTAATGTGTCCACTCTCAGGGCTGGAGAGATTTTAAAAATCAGACAAAAATATTCAGGGACACCATGAAAATAAACTCTGCTACAGGCCAGATGGCATCTCCAGGGGCAAGCTCACATCGGGACTCATCCTTGATGACCACCTCTCATTATGAAGAAGCACGTCCCAATTTTAGTTTTAAAACCCAAAATGCACTGTTTTTTCCCCCTTTTTTTGGAGACAGAGTCTCGCTCTCACCCATGCTTGGAGTGCAGTGAGTAGGCTCACTGCAACCTCTACCTTGTGGGTTCAAGTGATTCTTGTGGCTCAGCCTCCCGAGCAGCTGGGATTACAGACTCCCACCACCATGCCTGGCTAATTTTTTGCATTTTCTTTGCTTTTTTTAAGAAGAAACAGGGTTTTACCATGTTGCCCAGGCTGGTCTTAAACTCCTAAACTCAGGTAATCTGCCCACCTGCTAAAATGCTGGGATTGCAGGGGTGAGCCACCCCTCCCAGCCTAAAATGCCCTATTTTTTTTTTTTTTTTTTTTCATTTTGAGACAGAGTCTCAAATGGTTGCCCAGGCTGGAGTGCAATGGCACAATTTTGGCCCACTGCAACCTCTGCCTCCTGGGTTCAAGCAATTCTCCTGCCTCAGTCCTAAGTAGCTGGGATTACAGGTGCGTGCCACCACACCTGGCCATATATATATATATATATATATATATATATATATATATATATATATATATATATATATATATATATATATATATTTTAGTAGAGATGGGGTTTCACTATGTTGGCCAGACTGGTCTTGAACTCCTGACCTCATGATCCGCCCCCCTCAGCCTCCCAGACTATTGGGATTATAGGTGTGAGCCACCACGCCTGGCCTAAAATGCACTATTTTTAATGTCTTCTAGAGAACACTCTCAATTTATGTGTGAGCTGTACTTGGATTTTAAAAAGATAACTGTTGTTATCACATGCATTTTGAAAACCAGCAAGCTCCTTATCCAGCTAACCATGATCAATGGTCAGAATGTTTATTCTTAATCCCAAAGTTGGTTTAACTGAACAACTCTGGACTCATTAAGAATACTTAGCGAAGCAATTCTAAAAACAAATACCAATGTTAGACTTTGGAACTGAGGAGTAAACAAACAGCTTGTCATTTTGCTGAGCTCAAGACTCAGCCGTTTGATGCTGGGAGCCATCAGATAAATAAGCAGAGGGTCTGTTGAGATGAAAGGTCAGATCTCAACCAGGGTCTAAATTTCTGGTTCACGGCAGCTGTTGCTTTGCTGATTACTGCTGGAGGAAGAAGCTGCTTCCAGGTGCAGCTGAGCACCCGGGCAGGAGTGATTGACAGACCCCTCACCTGCAACCTTGAGAGCTGGGCCTGTTTTCCAGGAAGGTCCCGTTGAAGCCCCTTCTCAGCTTGGACCCTGGCTTGGAGGTCCAAGAGCTTCCTCTGCAGAGGCTCGAAAGCCGCCCCAAAGTCTTTGTGCTGAGTGAGCAGGCTCTGCAGAGACACAGGACAGGCAGCGGGCACATTAAGAGGGTTCCTCACAGGCACCGTGTTGTGAGACCTGATCCATGCAGCCAGGCTGCTCTTTGTCTCGGCCAGGTCCTGCTCACTCAGGTGCCACCCTCTCCAGGAAGCCTTCCCTGAACCCTGATGGAGTTGGGTGCCTCTCCTTAGAGTCACCATAGTGTCGTCACAGAACCCTTCGGCCACATCCCTCTGGAATTAGGGCCATCGACATCCCTCACCCACCGACCAAATAGCCCATCAGAGGCCTGTTTTTGTAAATGAAGTTTGGTAGTTTTTGTTTTTTTGAGATGGAGTCTCACTGTGTCACTTAGGCTGGAGTGCAGTGGCAAGATCTCAGCTCACTGCAACCTCCAC
The DNA here is from genome assembly GCF_001604975.1 of Cebus imitator. Taxonomy (NCBI): domain Eukaryota; kingdom Metazoa; phylum Chordata; class Mammalia; order Primates; family Cebidae; genus Cebus; species Cebus imitator. The sequence goes on along the minus strand of NW_016107367.1, from coordinate 7,978,922 downwards.
CTCCTGGGTTCAAGCGATTCTCCTGTCTCAGCCTCCTGAGTAGCTGAGATTATAGGCACATACCACCACGCTGGGCTAATTTTTGTATTTTTAGTAGAGATGGGGTTTCGACCTGTGGGTCAGGCTGGTCTTGAACTCCTGACCTTGTGATCCACCCGCCTCAGCCTCCCAAAGTGCTGGGATTACAGGCGTGAGCCACCATACTCAGCCATAAAGTTTTATAGGAACCCAGCCATGCCCATTCATTTACAGCTGTGTCTGGTGCTGAGGAGCTGCGACAGAGACCACCTGCCCTGCAGACTGTAAAACCTTCACGATCTGGCCCTTCCCAGCAACAGTTTGCCAACCCTTGCTGTCAAACAGCACTTGGATGTCTTCTAGTAATTGCCTGTTTTTCTGTGTCCACCAGCAAGCTGTGAGTGTTTGCGGGTGAAGACCTTCGCTTCGCTTCTTCATCCCCCCAGGGCCTAGAACTGCACCAAGCCCTGCAGATGGAAGGAACTTGATCCTCTACTCAATGATCCCCCGTCACCAACAACAGTGGGACGTACCCCCAGCGCTACCTGCCCAGGAGCTGACATCGTGGGCTGGGTCCTGGCTGTACCCTCTGTGGACCATGAGCCATTTTCTTGACCATCCTGCTTCAGTTTCCTCATGTGTAAGACAAGCAAAGTAACAGTACCTCCCTCACAGTGCTCTTATGTGGATTAGATAAGATCCAGGGTCTGGAGCTCTTAGCGACTGTCTGGCCCATAGCCAGTGCCCCATGGATCGTAGTTACTAGTGTCATCATCATTAGATGCTCAGCAAACATTTGTTACCTAAAAGAATACGCTGTCCACATGTCATTGATGCCATGTGGTCATTCAGAAAGGTGTCACTAATAATATGAGCCTCCAGCTCCAGGGTGGTTGAAATTTTACAAGGGCTTTTATTGGCATTTTCTTATTTTACCCTCCTGTTGCTCTTTGCAGAAGACTGGGTGGGATTCGCTTTGATTGCAGGGGGTTTGGGGACAGGGCTGGGAGGCAGACAGGTGGTTAGGAAAACAATTAAAGGGACCATGCAGGAATCCTATCCAGTTACACATGGGTAGCCTGAGACTGTCAAGGACAAAGGATACACCCAGGGCCACACGGTGGCAAGTGGCAGAGCTGAGCTTAGAACACAGGGCCATCTGCCTCCCCACTGGGTACTCCAGCCCCGTGGCCAGGCCGAGTCCCGAGCAGACGCCCGGGGATGCATACCTGCAGTTTGCTTTTCCTCTGCAGAAGGCTGTTATGTAGCAGGTCTCTGTCCCTCACGGAACCCGCCGCCTCCTCCAGGAGTGCCATGGCCCTCTCCTGGCCAAAGACACCAATCAGGAGGTCTTTCTTCAGCTGTAGCATGGTCAGCGGCTCTTTCAGGCGGGAGCTTTCCATCAGGGCCGCCTGTGGGAGACAAGGCTTCCATGAACCCCACACAGGGCAGAACAAAGCTCAGAAACAGACAGAGCCGGGGCACACCTGTTCTCGTTGCAACTGCTTAGGAAGCTGTGCCTTTGTGCAGGTGTCTGAGAAACAGCAAACTCAGAATGAGCTGGCAGGAATGTGCTGGTGAGGCCCTGAGTTTCGGGTTCAGCTTTGGGTCTTCTCTCACCTCCCACATCTGTCTTGATACTCAAGCCTGAGTAATATCCACCTCCCGCATGCCTTGGAAGTCTGTCTCGTCTCCACGGTCTCTGGCCCTGACTGTGGCGCACCCTCAGCCTAACGCACCTGGACCACGCAGCTCCTCCCAGTTAGCTGGCTCTCCACCATCAACCGGTCACAATGCAGCAGAACCCAGACCCAGCCAGCTTGATCCTCTACTCAAAGATCCCTCTTCACCAACAACAGTGAGGCACACCCCCAGTACTACCTGCAGCAGTGTTTTGGACATTTTGAAGGGAGCTATAGGCCTGTAGGAGCATGATCAGAAAGAATTGAGGAAGGCTTCCAAGAGGAGGTGATACTCAGCAGAGTACTGATGTGCAGGAGTTTGCCAGGCAAAGAGAGGAACTAAGGGGGCTCAGAAGCCTCCTAGAATGGCAGCAGCCTCACATACAACCTGAATTCTGAGCAGCCCAGGCCCTGCCTCCTCCAGGAAGCCTTCCCTGACCCCATTGTCAGCCTACACTCACTCTTCTTGTCCCCCAAGCCCTGCAGCTCTCAGAGCCTGAACCAAGTGTCTGACTCCTGTTGCCTCTCCAGCTGTTTCAGGTAAGCACCTACTGCATTTCTAGTCGAGAGTCTGGGGTGCTGGAAGCCCAAGGTTTTGTCTTTGGCTGGCCAGAGTTCTTTCATTTTATACCTGATGATGTTGCTGAGAACCCGCTCTCAGACTTAAAACACTGAGCTAGGCACGGGGTGGGGAGAGAAAGAGCTAAGATTCCAACCCAGGTAAGCCACTTCAATACAAGCCAGAAAGCGATCATTCTCCTAAGCAAAGTTTGAGCTAGTGCGGCGGGAGTTCAAAGCAGACGTGGACACTCCCGGTTGGGGAAATCGAGTGCTGCTTTGGAGAAGGCAGTACTGATGATGGGCCTGGAAGGGCAGACATTTCCGGAGGAGGCGGTGTCACCACAGCCATGCAGCTGTACTGGCATGACCTGCATACCGGGGCATCCAGCTGGTGCCCAGCCAGAGGTCCAGCCGCACTGCGGGGAGTCTTACCCCCTTTCCACCAAGGCCAGACACCAAATCACAGAAGAGTTTAGGCTGGGGAGCTGAGATTGTGAGTCTGGATTATGTACTAGCTGGGAAGCCACGGGCAGTTCTGAGCCTCAGTTTCCTCTTTTGCCAAATAGTTTCCCTGGATCTGATCCCTCATCTGCAAAATGAGGGCGATCATGGTGGAAATGGAAATAAAGCGACATGTACATATTCAAAATATGTAAATTATGACAAAAATCAAAAACAACCTAAACCTCCAATTGTGGATACATTAAATTATGGCATACTCCAAAACAGAATATTATCCAGCCATTGAAAATGATCACTTTTATTTGAATGATTTTAAATGATGCTGAGAAAAAAAAAGCTCAAATGTGTGAAGTGAAAATATCAGAATATACAATTACAGAACTTGAACCCAAATACACAAAAATTACAATTAAATCTTCTGTCTCTTGGTGACCATATCTCATGGAAATATCTAAATAGATTTCATCAGATATAAAGGATAGATTTGGGATCTTCTGACCTAAAATTGAGGTTTGTGGCACATAAGAAATTCACTCCATAGGTACTGAGGAGTACCTAATAAAGATGGCAATCATCCTTTGGAGCATGGAGGTGGGAGAAGGGGCCCACTGGACCCTTGGAAAGAAAAGTCATGCCTTGCAGCTTAAAAACTATGAAGAGAGGCTGGGCACGGTGGCTCACATCTGTAATCCTAGCACTTTGGAAGACAGAGGCAGGCAGATCACTTAAGATCAGGAGTTTGAGACCAGCTCAGGCAACATGGTGAAACCCCATCTCTAATAAAAATACAAAAAAATAGCTAGGTGTGGTGGCGCATGCCTGTAATCCCAGCTACTTGGGAGGCTGAGGCAGGAAAATCGCTTGAACCCCGGAGGCGGAGGTTGCAGTGAGCCGACATCGTACCACTGCACTCCAGCCTGGGTGATAGAATGAGACTTGGTCTCCAAAAACATATAACAAAACAAAACAAAATAAAAGTGAAGAAAAAAATTCTTGTTCCAACATAAGCCCCAAGTGGAAAATCACAAGTGTAGATGTTTCGAAATGCAGGCACATGGCCAAGTAGTGTACCCAGTGGTGAGCAGGGGCCAACCCTGGTTATTGGTTCTCCCCGTAATAGCAAGGTGGCAGAAAAAGCAATGGAGAAATTGCCCCAACATGTTCGTCCCTATGGCTTGTGGGATTATGGGAGCTTTTTGTTTTCTTCTTCACACGCCTTTACACTGTCCAAGTAGGTGTGCCCTTTATCATTAGAATGAAAATTGATATAAATGGGGACTTACAACTCACATTTGAGTCTTTTCCCACTCCTTGTATCTAAGAATTACTAGACACAAAATCATTGGATGGACTTCAGAGTTCAATGATGCCAGAGGCAGTATGTACAGGCACACTGGGGACACCGTAGTGATGGGCATCATGGCAGATGCTGTCTACTGCCTACCCCATAGCCATTCCTACTTCTCTCTTTCCAAACAACCAGCATTTTGGGATGCAAAGGGCTCAGCTCCAGGGTGCTGAGTCTAATTGGTACAAACAAGTTATAGTAATCCCATCATCCTTGCCAGTGATTGGTCCAGGAATAGTCATATGACCTTGACTGGCCAATGAGCCCAGTAAGGGGAGTGTGCAGGGGTCAGGGGAGGATTTGAAAGGTGGAAGTGGAGGTGGAGAAGGCCCCCTGCGCCGCAGCTCTATCCAGAGCCCGTTGTTCATGGGAGGTGCAGGTCTGGAGCCATAGCAGCCATGCTGGGGCCATGAAGGGGGACTTGGCTTAGGTCTACAAAGGGCCTGGTCCTGGTGACACCACTGAGCTGTGGCCTGGCACCCTGGACTGCCTGAATGTCGCTGCTTTAAGCCACCGCAGGTCAGGTCAGGTTTCCTGCCACTTGTATTCGCAGTAAAGGCAATGGCCTGATAACGCTGCTCTCTCAGGACTGCTGATGCCTCCACCTGGGAGATGCTTGCAGGTGGGGAGCGTCCGTACAGAACCCCGGGTTAACCCCAGGCAGCAGGCTTCACCTCCTGCCCAGGAGCCGAGCTGACCTTTGTCACTGTAACAAGCAAGCATGGACACTCCCTGTACACCAGGACTCAGCAGACGGGGCGCAGGGAGCTCTCCCCAGATATCCGGAAGATCCGGCAATGGACCTTCCCCTGGGAGAGAGGCTGAAACGCCATGCCCCACCAGCAGCCCACCCCAGTCACAACCAGTTGGCAGGACCACGGTTACCTCGATCTGGGGCAGGAAGGTGTGAAGGGAAGGCAGGTCCGGCAGGCTGGCAGTGACCTCCAAGAGTCGCTGGGCCAGGGCCCTCCACAGCTGCAGATCCTGCAGAGGCCGCTGGAAATGCTGCCACAGCTCCACCCCCGCAGCGTTGCGAAGCCTGGCACTCCTCCCCTTCAGGCTGCAAGGACCGTGGAGGGAGAAAACGAGGGAGGAGAGAGGGTGGCTTCAGTCTAGGGGCGGGGGCCTCTGCTGAGACCCTCAAGAGGCTCAGAGTGCGCTGCTCGCTGCTCCCAGGGTGGGCCCTCTCCTATCTCAGTTGCTGGGGGTGTCTGCAGCAGTAGTTACAAGATGCAGTTGGAAGGAACTTTGGTTACTATTGCTATGAAAAGGCATCAGTTGCAGGCCTGGGGTCTTCCTGAGAACAGACACTGGGGCTCCCTGGGACCTGTAGGCTCTTTTATAATTTGCATGCATGGGCAGGACACGGTGGCTCACACCTGTACTCCTAGCACTTTGGGAGGCCAAAGCAGGAGGATCACTTGAGGCCAGGAATATGAGACCAGCCTGGGCAACATAGCGAGACCCCATCTCTACAAAAAATATTTAAAAATTAGCTGGGCATCATGGTGCATGCCTATAGTCCTAGCTACTCGGGAGGCTGGGGTAGGAGGATTGCTTGAGCCAAGGAGTTCAAGGTTGCAGTGAGCTCTGATTGCACCACTGCACTCCAACTAAGGTGGCAAAGCGACACCTGTCTCCAGATAAATACATAAACAAGTAGGAGGAATGAGTGTTCTCTGATTCTATAGTAGGTGTAAAGAGCTGGGAGATTGGAGCCAGCTATGGGGCCTTAAGTGGCTCAACATTAATAAGCCTCAGCTCTCTTGCCTCTGAAAAGGGCACCCCTCTCATACAATCAATCATTCTAAGTGTTACATGAGGTGACACATGGAGACATTATTCTTCCAGTCATGGAAGAAAATTCATTCAGACTGGCCTTCCCACTTTGAAAGACAAAAAAAATTGCCTGATCAAAGTTTTAAAAAACAAATAATAGAAATGTGAGTCTAACAGCCAAAGCTGCTTTGACCCTGAGGGCATTTGCCAATCTGGAAGAAAACAGCTGCAAAACTGATGCAGGGTTTGGCAGCCTCTCAGGATAAGGGCCTATCAAAGACGGGCAGATTCTGAAAACCGCGCCTCACATGAAGCTGGGATGGCAAAGGTCATGCCTTCGGGATGAAAGTGCATTGCAAGCCAGTCAAACGGACGGACGGCCCAGCTTCAGGACCAGGGAACTACAGGCCCTGAGGAGAAATTACGGAGACCCTAGACCAGTCCTGCCTGCCCCCAGGCACCTGGCAGGAGCCAAAAAACCCTTTCTTGAATAAGATACCATCATCCTAGGCCCATTTAACTTCTACAGATAATTTTTCAAATAGAATGTCCAGCACGAAGTCATAGGTAACCAGTACCTGAAACGTTGGTAAGAGAAGAAACCAGAGGGAGAGGAAGACCCTTGGCCACTCTGTCTCCCTGCCTGCTTCGTGCTCCGGAAATCCAACCCCCAAGCCCAGCCCTACCCCTACCTTAGCATCCCACGGGGGATCCAGGCCACTGCCCCTATTTTATAGACGTGGGTCTGAGCATGCTGTGGAATGAGAGACACCCAGCAAAGGTGGGAGCTCCCTACGTCCATTCTGAAGGAGCCCCCTGTACCAGGCAAAGATAGGAGATGCCCAACAGCCACGGAGAAAGTTGTGCCATGTTCAGAGCACCTCTGAGGCTCGCGCAGCGAAGACAGGTAACAGATTTCAAATCAGCACTTTGCTCAGTTCTGCACAGGGAGGATGCAGAGCTGCTGCTCTTTGCTGAAGGCAAAGACAGAGTGGCCAAGGGTCTTCCTTTCCCTCTGGTTTCTCTTTCCAAGGTTTCAGGTACTGGTTACCTATGACTTGGTGCTGGACATTCTATTTGAAAAATTATCTGTAGAAGTTAAATGGAATCTGGGGGCCCTGCTGTGCCTGAGCGTGGGGGCTGTGGGGCAGGTAGAGGCTGATCTGGAGACATTCAGATGTTGAAGTCAGCATCAGAAGGCAGGGGAATGGAAAATTGAAAAGCCTTCCCTTTGGGCCGTCACCCCTCCCCAGTGCTAATCTGCATAGAGTCATGACAGGATGGGCGGCTGAGTCGCTAGCCTGAATAAATGCAAAGTTCAGGCCTCTTTCTGCAAGCAAATGCAAAACAGTCAAAGGGGACAGTGTCTGCACCAAGTGAGAACCTATAAAGGCCCGTCATTGAGAGGTGCAGAGAATGATTTAGAAGTTACTAGGCTGCAGGAGAAGGCAAGCCCGCCTTCTGGAGATGGGGAAACTGGGTTCCAGCACACCCTGAGTCCCACCGCCCTCGGCCTGCCCAGATACCTCTGATACTCCCGGATGGCAGCGACGACACTGTCAGAGAGCGGCTGCAGGTCGTGGGGGAAGACCATGAGCTCCTTCAGCTGGGCCTGCAGCCGGGCTACCCGGGGCTCCTCCGCGGCCAGCGCTGCCTGTGTTGCCTGCAGCATGAGACGACACAGCGGGGTGGGGGATGAGGTTCCTCAACGGGATAAGTAAGTGCGTGTGTGCAGGGGAGTGAGCGTGGCCACTGAGGTTGGGTCAGGCTGGGAGGAAACTGTCAGCAAGGGCAGGAAGTGGGGCCCCACTCAAGCTCAGCCCTAGCGCTCTCATCTCCAGCTCCATGACTTGGATCTCTGCCTTTACTGTCTGTTGCTGGGCTACAGTTCTGCTCTTTACTATCGCCTACCTCCCAGCGTTGTCATGGCAAACACTAGCACCTAATGATACAAATAACTAATACTCAGGAGACAGCAATGCCAGGCCGAGCGCCCCCGGTGTCCCATTTGTTTGAGCCTCGCAACAACCCTGAAAGGCTGGTCCCTGCGTCCCCATGTGATTTACACAGAAACTCGGGCTAAGGGCTCTCTGATGGTTGCAGAGCCTGTAGATGGTGGACCCGACATCAGAGCAGGGCCTCTTCCTGCCTCCAAAGGCACTTTGTCAACCCGGTGATTATTCTTGGCAGGCCTAGAAGATATTTGCGTGGACTGCTCCCCAGCTGCTTCACTTCACTGTGTGCAGACACTGCAGACACAGCCTTTCCCTGCTGTCCTGGGAAGTTCCGCATTTGACCTTGATCTGCAGGACTCCCAGCACCTGCCCTGGCCCTGCTCAGTAGGAGGTGGGGTGGGGTAGCGGAAAGTGCATGGACTTCAGCATAACACAGAGCTGGCGGGGGACCCACTTCTGTCTTTTCCTAGCTGTTCACTTTGGGCTGTTCCCTCACTGATAAACGGGGCCACTCTCACCAACCACACGGATCCGGTGATATTGACAAGGCACTTGGTACAGAGCAGGGGGACCCTTGTCCCTCCATCCCTAGCTCTCTCAATCCCAGGAGGCAGCCCTGTGCTTTGCCCTTCTTTTTTTTTTTTTTTTTTCAAATGACCTCTGCTCGATCCTCTAGCCATGAGGAACCAGGGGCAGCTCCAATTAGGTTTAGCCGGGGGTATCCACAGATGAACAGGGATAAGAGTATTAAGCTCAGGGGAGAAAGCACAAATAGAGGGAAGGATTTTAGGCAGCAGCTGGGGCAACAGGGGCCACCATGTAGGCAGAAGGACACAGAATCTGCCCAGTCAGCCCTGTTCATTCTCAAAAATATTCCTGTCGCGACTCAATTAGTTAGCAAATGTAATGATGTCTATGAAAGTTTTTATGGAAGATCAGACACAATTGGTTTGTGGGAGCTGGCAGCTTGGAAATCATTCATGAAGAAGCCCTGCCTATCAGTGGCCAGGAAAGCTGGCTGGCCTCCAGGGATTTGGCCGAGGAAGGGCAAGGGTGCAGGGGTGAGCAAGACCGGGGGCTGCCCCCAGAGAGAGGCCTGTCCAGGCCACTGGAAGGCCCATCATCAACTTGAGGCAGCACAGGACACCCAGGGCCCTCATTCCTGGAGTAGCCACAGTGGGATGCCGTGCCATGGCTGGGTGGCCTAGCTAAGCATGACCTTCTTCTAGGCTCGGTTTCCCTCCTTGTAAAATAAGACTGCATCCCTTCCAGCTCTGATGCGCCATGCTGGTACCCATAATGTTGTCGGGTTTCATTTGCTGATTCCCTGGGAGGCTCAGGCGGGTGGGCCTTGCCAGGTAGTTGCATTTCCTAACAGGACACTGGGTAAGCCACAAAACCACCCTGACTTCAACCTTCGCTGCAAACAGTCAGTCTCCCTGAAACAGACGGGGTCCTCTTGCGGAGTCGTGATACTGAGTTAACGATATATAAAGACAGAGGTAAGGAGGGCTGATGCTTCTTATTTTAAAACTTTCTTTACCACAAGTCAAGCTTCGGTGCATATACCTGGAGGGAGGGGTGGGGGAGCTCTGATGGGATGTCGTGTCTGGGTCTGGGAGCAATCCCCTGCCACTGTGGGCCTCTGCTGCTTGGCCTCCTAGGGTCCCATGTTTGTTCCCCATCATCTCCACAGTAAGAGTTTCCCCTTCTGATCCAACATTCCCTGTTCCATGCAGAGGAAGCCCAGCCCTTATCCCACCACTGGGCAAGAGAGTAGCTTTGAGGCCCAAACCTGGCTGCCCAATCCGCCTCTGCTGTTATTTACTCACAGACCCACCACGTGACCCTAGGGATGTTGAGGGGGAAAAAATCTCTGCAGGCCCAGCTTCCTCATCCAGAAAATGGAGATAAACTTACCCAACTTGTCTACTCCCCGCTCAAGAAGCTGAGAAACCAAGAGTCCTGGAGAAGCAGCATGAGTGAGCTCAAGGCTCAGCCCGATTCTCCATCACAGAAGAGGTCTGAGCGCACAGACAGCGCCCCGGACTCCGTGACTTGGCTAAGCACGCTTACCGAGTAGCGTCTCCAGTGGGCCACCAGCTCGTCCTTGGTCCTGGCCTTTGCCGCAGGCTGCAGGCCCTTCTGGGCCAGCCTCTGCAGGACGGTCCTGAACTCACTGAGCTCGGCCTCCAGGCGTTTAATCTGCTGCTCACAGGCTCCCCTGGACTTGAGCAGGCCCCGCAGCCGCTCCTCCTCCTCCTCCAAGAGGGTGCGCAGCTTCTCCAGAACATTCCTCATCTCTTCCAGTTCTCCAGTAATCTTCTCTGCACCCAAAGGAGAGGTGTTCCGATTGACGCCCACAGCCTGCTCCTCCAGCCTTTCCAAAGACTTCTCGCCGCTGGGAAAATCTTTAGCAATGTTCTGAAGAAGGCAGAGCGGGTGAGGGAAAAACAGGCAGGGAAAAGAAAAGGTGGCTGCATTTTCCAGAGCAGACCTAGGACTGCCATGTGAAACACTGATTCCTGGCATCCAGCGTTAGAGCCAGAGGGGTCTTCCCAAGGGCTGGGCTGTCTGCCTTGAGTGCATGGACCCCCCACCCCGAGAACCCTATTGCTTTCCTGTAAGTCTTTTTCAAGCCATCTGATTTAGTCAAGGAGAAAGTCTCCGTTGGGTGCTTCTGTCCTTAACACTTTCTGACATTTGTTTATCTTCCTTTCCACGCCTGCAGCTGGCAACCCTGTGGAGCCAAATGGAACCGAATGGCTCCATTTGGTTTCATGGTACGTATTTGTGTGGTTATCTGCCTATTTGGAATCGGCACTCTCTTTTCCATTGATGGCGGTGATGTGTTTTCTTTCTGAATAACGAGTCATCAGTGTTTTTAAAAAATGAGTCAATTTAAACATAAATGTTAAAGAAACAGTTCAGGCACTGCACAGCTGTGGCAAAAATTAGCAGGTGGTTCTGAATTACTAAAGGCATTCTATCCACTCACTTTGTGGAGGGAGTCAGGGAGTCTGGAGCCGGGGCCATGCAGCAGGTGACCCTACTTCTCCTGACGGCAAGCTGAGGCCCGCACCACGGTTCTTCTCACTGGGCACTGCTGCCGTGTGGGCTGGGTGGCTCTGTGCTGTGTGGGGCTTCCCTGTGCACTGTAGGGTGTTTTTCAGCATCTCCGGCCACCACCCACTGGGTGTAGTGGCAGCACCCGCCACTCTACCCCCTCTTAGGACATTGCCAAAGATTTTCCCTGGGGCGAGGAGTCTCTAGATATTGCCAAATGCCCCCATTTGAGACCCACTGGCCTTGACCTTGCTGCTGTGGTCCTGGGTTTCCAAATGCTCTGCTGGCCAGAGATTTCCATAAAGCCTCTGAGGGTCCCAGCGTTTCATACAAGATTCCCCACCTTCATACAAGGTGAGCTTCTCCTCGCCGGGGTCTGTGTGCCATGGGTATTTATATATTCTGTGGCACCAAGCACTGTCCTATTAAAGAAACTATAACACAGAACCCACCCTCTGTGAGTGCCCCAGGGCCCCTCTGGTTGAGACACAGCTGGGGGTTACCTGCAGCTTGAACAGGCGCTGCGTGATGGGCAGCTTGCAGTCCCGCCCCAGGCAGCCGTTCACCTTCTCCACCACTGCCTTCAGCCACAGCTGGAACTCATCCACGCCTGCCTGGTACACCTCGTGCTCCCGGGCCACCTGCTCCAGCAGATCTACCCGGTCCTGTGGGAGGAGGAGAATCACCAGCCATGAATGTCCTTAGCCCAGATAGCCTGAAGGCCAGAAAAAGCTTGCCTCTGTGCGTGTGTGTGTGTGTGTGTGTGTGTGTGCGTGTGTGTGTGTGTTAGCAGGAGGTGCAACCAACCCCCAGCCCTTTCTCTGGACACAAAGAGCTCTCAGACACTCTGTCCTGCCTTACGAGCAATACGTCAAGAGACTTGGCATTGGAGACCAGAGCACGTTGGCACTGGACCCTGTCATTCTGCAGCTGGCTTTTCTTTTTTTGCCACACCCTAGGAATGGCACTGAAGACTGGGGTGTGGCAACAGCAGCAGCAACATTAGCACTGCTACTACCACACCACACTGTCATTTTGGGCACTCTCCGGGGTGCTGGGCGCTGCTCTCAGAACTTTACACAGACGAGCCCAGTGAATTCACCTGACCACGCATAAGGCGGTACCATCACAATCCCAGTGTGACAGATGAGGACACCAAGATACAGAGAGGTAAAGTGACTTGCCCCAGATCACCCAGCTAGGAAAGCGCCAAGATTCAATCCGAGAGGCAAGGCTGGGTCAACCAGCATTTCTAGCTCCATGACACAACTGTGTCCACAGGGTGTGCAAATCCACGTCAAGCGGCCCCAGTTCCCCGTGAATATGGTGATGTGTATTGCATGGGTTGGCATCGTCGCTATTTTCAGCCAATCCCACCAAAGCTCTTAACAACACAGGGGCAAGATGATGCCCTGGGGTGGCTGACATTTGGAAAATGATGGTGTCCCTGCTATGAGCCCTCTGCACTCCTAGAGACTAGGGTTTTCAAAACATGCCCTGATCACAGTGCTGTTTCCCCATATTCCTTCACAGCTCCCTGCTGGCCCCAGGCCCAAGTCCAATCCTTGCAGCCTAGCATTTCAAGGATAGGTCCCCATGAGGAAGCTCTGTGGTCCAGCAGTCAAGACCCTGACGTTGGGATCTCATTCCCTGTGGCTTGAACCTTGGCCCCACCTTGGGCATCTAATTAACCCTCTGTGCCCAAGCCCCCTCATCCATATGGCATGGTTAATAACACCTGCCTCATTGGGAGAAAGTGAAATGAAATGGGCCAGAGCTCACACAACCCCTAAAATACAGCCTGGTAGCTGGTAAGTGCTTTACAGCCACGAGGCATGGCTGACCGTCTGCTGCCTTCTCTAAGCCCTTCTCACACCCCCAGCAGGTGCCCACCCACAATAATAACCCCAGACCCCTCCTTCTCATTCTGAAGCTGTGCCCACTGCCCCAGGCTGAATTAACGACCTTCCCTCTGTGTCCCCAAACCACTGGGATGCAACTTCATCACAGCAGTTGTCCATGGCATCGTCACCCACTGGGGGACCCAGGAGGTCCCTAGAAACAAGGCTGCCCTGTTATTTCATCTCCCAGGGTCTAGCTCAGGGCAGGCTCTGTGAATACTTCCTAAATGGCAAGAAGCACAAATCTGGAGTGTTTGCCATCAGAGGGAAGTTTCCAAAGAGAGCCAAGAGACGGGAAAAAGGAGACTCATTTAATAAGCACCTATGCTAGGGGTGCTTGGAACTTCCAAGCATTATCTTATTTAATATTCAAACAATTCACAAAACCCTCTCCTATTCTGCAAATATCCAGACTGGAGTTGGGATATCACATAACTCTTTTGGTCTTACAGAAAAGATTTCAATGGCAAGTGTCAGACTCCAAAATCAATGACTGTTTCTGTCAAGGACCACACAGGAAATGCTCTTAGCTTGGCCTGCCCTATGGGGCTATTCCACTGCCGGCATGCAACTTATGTTGTAGCACATGAGTAGCCTCAGATAACGTGAAAAGAGTGGCCGTGTTCCAATAAAACTTTAATTATGAGCACTGAAATATTTTTCATGTCATTTTCCCACATCCAGAAATATCTGGCTTTTCATTTTTCCCAACAATTTGAATATGTAAAAGCCATTCTAGCTCATGCTTGTAATCCCAGCATTTTGGGAGGTTGAGGTGGGAGGATTTTTTGAGCCCAGGAGCTCAAAACTAGTCTAGACAACACAGAGAGACCGATCTTTACAAAAAAAAAATAAATAAAAGCATTAGCTGGGTATGGTGGCACATGCCTGTCATCTCAGCTACTCGGGAGGCTGAGGCTGAAGCTAGGAATGGGCTGGATGTGGTGTGTGAGCCATAGCTGGCTGACCTCAGCTCTTCATCATGGAGACAGGCCGTGTCCAGAAGGTTCTGACCATCTGTAAAGCTAAGTCAGACGCTCTCACCTGGGAAGCGTGAACGGGCAAGTGCATCTGAAAAACCCCTTAGCTCTTTCAGATATGCCTTCCCCTGTTTTGGGAATCTACTCACCCAATCTAGAAATACTACTAATTCATATAAACCTTGCAGCCACCAGCACAAGTAGGAGGAAACATCCCCATTTTAGAAACGGGAAGCCCAGGCTTAGGACCAACTCCTTCAGTAGACAGCTGAGAGGTTCTCTCAAGGCTGGGCATGGTGGCTCATGTCTGTAATCCCCGCACATTGGGAGGCTGAGGCAGGAGGATCACTTGAGCCCAGGAGTTCGAGACTGGCCTGGGCAACATAGTGAGATGGCATCTCTACAAAAAATTTAAGGATTAGCTGGGTTTTTGAAGCATGCTTGTAGTCTCAGCTACTTGGGAGGCTGAGGCAGGAGGATCACTTGAGCCTGGGAGGTGGAGGCTGCAGTGAACTGTGATTGCACCACTGTACTCCAGCCTATCTTACCTGACAGAGCAAGACCCTGTCTAAAAANAAAAAAAAAAAAAAAATGTTGAGCACTCCAACTGGTGCTGTGAAACAGAGAAATATTACTGGAGGCATCATACATCCTGATTTTAAAGCCTATTTTTTATTTTTTGAGATGGAGTCTTGCTGTCACCCAGGCTGGAGTGCAATGGCCTGATCTCGGTTCACTGCAACCTCTGCCTCCTGAGTTCAAGCGATTCTCATGCCTCAGACTCCCAAGTAGCTGGGATTACAGGGGTGCACCATGATGCCTATTTTTTTTCTTTTTTGTATTTTTAGAAGACACGGGGTTTCACCACGTTGGCTAGGTTGGTCTCGAACTCCTGACCTCAAGTGATCTACCCGTCTTGGCCTCCCAAAGTGCCAGGATTACAGGTGTGAGCCACCACGCCCAGCCAGAAACCTGTTTTAAAGTTTTAATAATTGAAATAGTTTACAACTGGAATACAGGAAGACAAAATTCTTACAAAATATGGGCCCTGCTGGAATCTGAAAGTGGAGCAAGCAAGGGGAACAGTCCCCTTTCTGCTTCCCACCTGCAGCCCCAAGGATGGTGCCGGGTCTCGGCAAACTCCCCTCTGTCTTCTCCTTCCTGTGGGGTTACTTACATCCATCAAAACTTTCCTGGAGCCTCCTCCACCCACAGGAAAGGCTCATTCGGGAAACAAAGTGGGTCGGGAGTAACAGGCAGAGGCTGAGTGCTGGGCCCCTGGCCAGCGCTGATGGTGATAGATGTGGCAGGGAGTGAACTGCCCCATGGAAGTGCCGGCCATGGCTCCTAGCGTGTGAAGGAAGAGGTGCTGGCACCCGGAGAAGTCCAGGGTAATTAAAGTCTGTGTGATGGGGAGCAGGTGCTCAGAGGGGAGCTCGGGAGGAGGGGTGGGGATCCCGCTGAGACCTGCGCCAGGCATAGCAGTCGCAGGGCAGAATCCAGCCGTGCTGAAGAATGGCAGGGTGACAAATGGGAAGGTGCTCAACCCTCTCATTAGACCCAGCAATTACACCATCTGCGGCGGGCAGAGCTGTCAGGAATGTCAAAACCCAATCAATTAACAAGGGTATGGATTGATGCCTCTGCAAAGGGCTGCACGAGCATCTCTGATTCATCACGAGCAGCTCTGATTCACGGCTAAGATGCCAGACAGACGCGCCTTCTGTGAGGGCCGCGGCTTCCATGTGCCTGCCTTTGGGAAAACTAAATTGGGATTAAAAACAAATAAGCAAGCCCCTCCCCAAAGCCTGCCTGCCCTGTCTACACTTCACTTGCAAACGCCGTGTGCCGACAACGTGCCAATGCTCCCCTCTGGGCTTAGCCTTGGCCCTAGTCAAGAATCTCCCTCCAGCAGGTGGTCACAGAGGCTGCAGTGCAGGGGGGACCCCATGGCACTCCTGTGGCCCTGTCCTCATCAACCCTAGTGGCTATGCTAATTAACATGTTGGACATCAAAAATGGGTTTTCATCGTTGAAACAGTGGCCTGTTCCTAGCCTGGCAAGCAGAGCCAATAGGCTCTCGTAGGTAAAAGTAGGGGCACTAATCTGAACCTAGAGACCCTCCCCACCCTGAGGCCAGGCTTGGACCCCCCAGGAAGGCACTAGGACAAATCTGTCCCTAGAGTCGGAGGACTGCCTTGAGAGAGACCTTTTACACAGAGGAGGTCTTCACCAAGCATTCAGAGCAGGGACTGGGAGGCTGGGACCACCAAGGATCTCTGCAGGCTGCTGGGTATGTGGAGTTCTGACCCGTCTTGCGATGAGGCTAGAATCCTCCCCCTTTGCCTGGGGTTTGAGGGCTGGGGACACCCAGGAGGTCGATGCCTGGGGCTGCATCCCACCTTGCTGATGAGGAGATTAGGACTGAGCAGCTAAATCTCCAGCCAAGGGCGATGGAAAATTTGCCCTTCTTGGGAGCCTCACAGGCTTCAGAAAAACATGGCACTCCCTTGACCCATAAAAGCTCCATCCATGGTTCTGGTGGGTGCTATGGCTCCTCCACCCACGAAAATGCATGCTCATACAATATGAATACAACCTCGAAGGGGCTGGAGGGGCCTGCCTGGCCCTCCCCACCTGCCCCTCAGTCCTCCCCACGGCCAGCTTCTGGAGAGACAGGAAACACCTCCAGGGTACACCACAGTGCTCCCATGTCAGAGCTGACCAGGCTCCCTGTGAGTGAGAACAAAGTCCTCAACTTCTGGGGTGCAGGAAGACATAATCACGTGGCCATGGGCTTCAGCCAGCAGCTGAGAAAGCCAGAACTGGACTCATTTCTCCATGCAGGGTCCAGTCACCCCAAAAACAACAGCGCCCCGCTTCCACATTGGCATCAGCATCGACCAGTGCATCTCGCAATCCAAGGGCTTCTACCATGGAGGAAGCCTCCCTGTCATCGCCCCCCAAATCCCCCCCAACACTGCTGCCTCCACACATGACACAGGCTCCCATGCTCCTGCTCCCAGGAACCCCCACCCCCCACACTGGGCCTTCACCTCTTGAGAGCCCTGGAAGCAAGGACTTCCTCTTCAGGAGCTCAAACCTGCCTTCCACTGTCTCAGCCTGGCCACAGAAGCACGTGGGGCCCCAGCTCATCCTGATGGTCACAGGTGCAGAGACTCACCCCGGACCTGAGGTGCAGCTGCAGAGAGCGCCACCTTGGGAGCTGCCAGTACTTCTGGCTTTTTCTACTGGGCCTCTGGTGTCTGACTCGTAGAATATGTTTTAATCTAAAAAAATGAATCCAATAACATCTTCTCCATCTGCTTCATAAAATGGTTGCGGAAGCAGATGAGGTCAGAGAAAGGAAAAGTTTAGGAAAAAACCACTCTTACTGATAAGAGCTTTGATGCCTATAGTTTTTTGGATCATGCTAGGAGAGAGCCCCCTGGGATGAAAATGAGGCTCTTGGCTAGGCATGGTGGCTCATGCCTGTAATCCTAGCACTTTGGGAGGTCAAGGACGATAGATTACCTGAGGTGGGGAGTTTGAGATCAGCTGGACCAACATGGTGAAACCTCATCTCTACTAAAAATACAAAAAAATTAGCTGGGCATGGTGGTGCATGCCTGTAATCCCAGCTACTCGGGAGGCTGAGGCAGGAGAATTGCTTAAACCTGGGAGGCAGAGGTTTTGGTGACCTGAGATTGCGCCATTGCATCAGCCTGGGCAATAAGAGCGAAACTTTGTCTCAAAAAAAAAAAAAAAGAAAGAAAGGAAAGAAAAGAAAGAAAATGAGGCTCTCGGAGGCGATCATTTCAGCATCTGGGCCAGAACTGATGCTCACTCAACACCGCAGCCTTCACTCTCACACACGCACGCGCACACACACACACACACACACACACCAACAACTTTTTATCTCATCTCCTCCACATCCTGCACCAGGCATTCTCTGCTGATTGGCACGAGCACCTGTTTCCTGCAAAGTCACAGCAAAGAGGCTGTGGAGCCAGGCACCTGTCCCAGCTGGGCCAGAGGGGCAGACCTGGAGAGAGAATTGCTATGAAGCCTGCCCGTGCCACACGGGACCTGGCAGGGCCAGATGAGGGCCAGTTGGCTGCCTCTGCAAGAGCCAAGTCAAATCCCTGCCTTGCCCATCCATTCTGGACCCTGTGTGGTCTTCTGGAGCCTCCTGTCACCCTGCTCAAGGGCTCTGGGGTCTGTCTGCCTTCAAACTGCTGGGGTAGAGTTCTCATAAGTTCAATAGATCGTTCTGAGCACCTGCTGCACCACAAATACCATTGTTGTTACTATTTATTGTCCCTGCTACTGAGAATAAAAGTCATTCTTTATATTGGTAAAATGCTTGTCAGTTTTCAAAGAGCTCACATGTAAGCATACAGTCCCCACACCCTGGGTGCAGGTCGGGTGAGCTGCCCCGGGGCTACACAGCTGGGAGGCAGCAGTGCCTGGCCTGGAATCCAGGTACCTTCCCAAGCGCCAGAGTCTTGTTCCTGGAGGATTCTCTAGCTCTGTTTATCATAGAGCTTACTTCCCTTAAACTGTCGGCATAAAGAACCCAGGAGACATCCAGTGCCAGCGCTACAGCGGAGGAGAGAGCCAGGAATGCCAGATAAAGTGTAACATAACACACATTGTTTCACTGTAACATAACAAACATTGTTTCAACACAGACCCAGGTTACACCAAAGAAAGGGACATTCCCATGGACCAGAAGTAAAGATGCCCAGGAAACTGCCATTAAACTCACACAGGTGCCTCAAGTCTTGGTTACTAGAAGCTTGAGTTTAATGCTCAGGCTGGAGTAAGAAGTGAGACTTTGGGCTCAGAGGCAGCAGAGACCACTGCAAAAGACAGAAGCCCAAGCGGCTGCCCACCCCCGCTTGCCCAAGGGCGAAGCAGAAAAAAAATACTGCTACAAACACAATCCGAGAAGGACACTTATGTGTTTTAACCTGGGCCTAAAAACAAACAAACAACAACAAAAAACCCCATCACCTCTCAGAATATAGAGTTGGGGCCTGGTGCATGGTTCTGGCTTGGGGTTCACATTTAGAATATCTGCTTGATTCAGGAATCCCCAAGCCAATTTATGGACATAAAAATAGAAATTGTGAAGATAAATCTCCAGGGGAGCCCAGCTGAAGAAGCCAACAGAAAGCCACTCTTAGGGGGTGTCCCAGCCGTGGGCTTCCGCAGACTCAGCCTGTTCGGACTGAGCTCAGAGCGCAAAACAACAGCACCCGCCCAAGGAAACAATCTACCATGTCAGGAGCCACACAGGCGCTTGATGTGGAGCTTCAGCCTCAGACCCTGGAGCTTCAGCCACTAGAAAAATCTGATGGAGACTGTAAAATACGTATGTTTAGAGTGATTGCAAATGTAAGCTATATCTGGAAGGAATGCAAAATCTCAGGGGGAAATGACATAATTTGTTAAAAAGAACAGAGAGACATAATAAAGAACCAAATAAAATTTCTAAAACATATAATTGAACTTGAGAGCTTAATGAAGTGTTTCACAATTAAGGCAAGAATGGGGTGAGGAAATGCAGACAGGATGGACAGGGGGACTGGGGCAAGGGCAGGAGAGAGCAAGGAGGAAACGCTGAGGGAGAAGGACTGGAGGGCAGGAGGAGGAAGGGAGGGGAGGAGGGAGCCAGGGAGAGGGAGAAAGGAGGAGCAGGGGAAGCCGGCTGGATGAAAGTGAAACTCACAGTCCATCAGTCAGTCGGTCAACACACCTAAATGTATATTAAGCACTGAGAAACACTGGGTATCTGGATGGTAGATAATGGTGGACAAGTGAATGGGTGGTGGAAGAGTAGGTAAGTAAGGATTGGTGGGTGGGTAGCTAGGCGGGTGGGTGGCGGGATAAATGAGTGGGTTATGGCAGATAGTGGGTAGGCAGGTGGTGAAGGAGTAGGCAGTGGAGAGACGGATGTGTGAGTGGGTGGGTGAGGGGGTGGGTTGATGAGCAGGTGAATGAGTAGAGGACTGGGTGGGCAATTAGGTGGCTGAAGAGATGAATAGGAGATCAGTGGGTTGGTGGGGAAGGAGACGGATGAGTGAGTCCACAGATGGGCGGGAGGATACACGAATGAACAGATGGTGGGGTAGATGAACAAATGGTGAGGTGCGCGGGTGGAGCGGGAATGGGAGATCGGGTGACTTGGTGGGGAGGCAAAGGGTGAGTAAGTAGACGGATGGGAGGGTGGTTGGATAGAGAACAGGTGAGTAGATTGATAGCAGGTGGATACATTGAAAAAAGGTGGATTGATAGTAGGTAGATAGAGTAATAGTAGGTAGAGTGATAGCAGGTAGACAGATTGGTAGTAGATAGATTGGTAGTAGGTAGCTGGCAGGCAGATAGATGGTAGGTAGACAGATTGCTAGTAGGTAGATAGGTAGATTGATAGGTAGAGTGATAGTAGGTAGATAGATAGTAGGTAGGGAGAGTGATAGCAGGTAGATAGATTGGTAGTAGATAGATTGGTAGTAGGTAGATAGCAGGCAGATAGATGGTAGGTAGATGGAGTGATGGTAAGTAGATAGATTGATAGCAGGTAGATGGGCTGATAGAGGGTGGATAGACTGATAGCAGGTAGGTCGATAGTAGGCAAACAGTGTCTGGATGGGTAGATAAGGGTGGCTAAATGGATGGGTGGTGAAGATGAAGCCCACCCAGCCTCACCTGGGCCTTGGCCTTCACTGCATCGTACTCAGCCTTCATTCTCTTCTGGGCGTCTTCATCCACGCTGGGGTCCCCGATCCTGTTAAACAGGGAGGCTGCCTCCTCCAGCAGCCGGTCCAGGAGCACTGCCTGGTTGTCCACGTTGTGCAGCAGCACCTGGGCGTGGCTCAGCTGCCACTGCTTCTCCTTCAGGCCCAGCTGGAGCTCGATGTGGGGCTCCAGTGTAACCATCATCTTCTGGAACCAGCGGTAGAACTCATCTCGGGCCAGCAGGTACTCGCTCCAGTGCAGCCACACCCACTCGATGCGGCTGTGGGCACAGAGACCTCACGGTTGTGAGGGAACCCACCACCTGCCTCTCAGGTCAGGGGATTGTGCTGCCACCTGTCCCCTGCCAATACTAGGTGGCTGTGGCCTGGGGGCATGATGATGCCCTTTCTGGCACCTGAGTCAGCTGGTTGACACTCCAGGTTCTGGACCCTCCCTCAATCCTACTGGATAAGACCCTCTACCCAGTAAATAAGCTCCCCAAGTGAGGGTAAGAGCCAGGGGAGCTCAGACTCCAAACTTGTTCCAGGAACCACCAGTTTTGGGGATGCATCTTGGGGATCCCTTTATCTCCAGCACCTTAAATCCTGGCCCTGAACTCCCGCTATCAATGCACAGACATCCCCAATCACTTCTCTCTGGCACTGGGGCTCTGAACAGAGTTTCTCCAGGTCCCTGGCAGAGGTGCACCCACTAATATGAGGAGAAGAGTGCCCTTGAGATGTGTCCAGTCACCCGCAGGACACCACTGTGTCTGTGGGCTCCAGTCACCCACAGGGCGCCACTGTACCTGTGGGCTCCGGTCACCCGCAGGGCGCCACTGCACCTGTGGGCTCCAGTCACCTGCAGGGCACCCTGCACCTGTGGACTCCAGTCACCCGCAGGGCACCCTGCACCTGTGGGCTCGCTGCACCCAATAGGGACAGAAGGGTGGGAGCCTGGCTGTGGGTTCCAGGGGTGCTGTTCTCACTCCGCACCCCTGCCTCTTTGCTTGCCTTAGTTTCCCCATCTCACCTGGGTGGGTGGCTCTATCTCCCCAGCCAATATCAAGCTATTTTGTTTGGAGTTCTAAGTGCAAGGATTTAGCAAGCAGAAAGCACTATGCAAAGTCATTCCCATCTCCATGCACATTCCTGCTTCATACAGATGGACATGATCCTGGCAGCTCTTCTTTACTGAGGGCCTACTTTGTGCCAAGCACTGTGCCTTGCTCTTGACATTCGCTATCCCCTTCTAACAACCTTCAAGGAGCACTTGATTACTCCTGTTGTCCAGAGGCAGTGCTTGAGGTTCAGAGAGGTCAGGTAACTTTCCCAAAGCCACACCGGAAGTAACCAGCAGGACAAGAGTCAATGCCAGGTCTGTCCAAGTGTCTGCTCCTCACCACCTGCCGCCCCTCCCGACCACCACCCAGCTTCCTGGTACAGGCAGGGAATCTGGGCTACAGTGCCAGCAGGGCACTGGGCCTTTTTTCTCCAGAACCATTCTGCCATGCTCCTGGAGGATGCACACCTACTAAGTCTCTTAGGAAATGTTTGCAAAACACGCTGGGTTCCCAGGGTCTATTATCATCATTCAACTTAATTATAATTAGAAAGAGGCAGGCAGGGCTGGCCCTAATCCCAAGAGAACATCTTGTGCCCTGGAATCCCAGGACTAGAGAATGTCTCTTGGGCAGAGAGCCCAAGCCAGTGTCGTGGTGGGCAGGGAGGGTCAATAGCAGCTGTGGACAAAGGCCCAGGGAGGTCAGGCCCTGGATGCCCTACCTGTGACAGTGAGTCATGTAGGTGACCGTCTCCTCCCACTGGGCCTTGATGTCCTTCAGCCGGGCCAGGATCTCGGGCTTCTGGTCCCCAGGGCAGCATGCCAAGAGGGCTTCAGCCATCCGCAGCACCAGGTCCACCTTCACGCGCCCCTCAGGCTCCAGCTGGCATATTTTCTGTTGTGGGCACACAAGCCAGTTTCCAGAGTTGGGCAAAAGGCAGACAGGCACAGCCTCGGGAAGACAGTGGCATGGTACAAAGAGCAGGACTTGAAGGCCAGAGGATCTGAGATTCACATCACAGCCCCTGCAACCCTTCTTGTGGGGTCTTGGGCAACCTGCCAATAACTCTGAGGGTGGGAGGCTGGAGATGAGCGTGCCGGGTGCCGTCCGATGAATGACTCCCTCCTTTGCCACTCGGCCCCCTTTCTAGCTGTGTGAACTCAGACACGTCACATTTGTAAAGAGCAAGTATGAATCGTATCTATCTCTTAGATTTTTTTCAGGATTAAATGATGAGAAAATGCACGTGAGGTACATGTCTCAGAGTGCAGTGTGAGAGTCCGCCTCTCAGATGGACTGCAGGGAGCTGGCCAAACCCAGGGCCCAGCTGAGTCTCCAGAATCATCTCTGCCTTTGCAGTTTGAACCAGAGCCTTGCTCCTGAGGCTGCTCCCACCAGAGCCCCAGAGCAGCCGGGACACTGACTCAGGTCCATTGTGGGAGATGCTGAGTGAGTGACTATAACTCACAAATAGCCCCTGGCTTGGAAACTGCCCTAGAACCCAGGGCAGCCTGAGACGGCCCCTCCTGACCTCACTCCTTCCTCGCTGCTCTCCTGGCCTTGACCTCACGTCTGCATCCCTCTGACCAGCCTCTCCTGACTCCCTTCCTCCCCATATTCTCCCAGGTGTTCCCCCTAATAAACAGCATGCACATTTCATCTCATCTTGGTGTCAGCTTCCTGGAGGACCAAGACCAACACATGCTGTCCAGCAAGCAGTAAGTCTCCAATTAACACTCGCTATTGTGATTGCCGTTATTATTCCAGTTCAGTGGCAGCTAAGGCTTGGTCTCTGTAGACAAACATGACTGGATTCCAATCCTAGGGCCACTCCTTACTACTAACGTGACCTTTGTCACAGGAGTTACATTCTCTAGGCCTAGGAATGGGGGAAGATAGCATTAGGTAACGTAGGGAGAGCCATGAGTACCCATGAGACCCACCGTCTTTTCAAGGGAGTGAGTTTGATGCTTCCTCACCAAAGCAGAGGAGCTGGCAAGACGCCAAGCCCCCCACCCCACCTGGAGAAGAAATGTCTGCCCCAAAAGTTCACCCTGTGGGATGTGTATTGGAGGCCTGAAGCCACGGGAGGCCGGAGGCTGTGGCTGGGCTGGGAAAGCCAAATTCTGAGAATTAGATTCCACCCTCTTTCTCTGCCCTGATGATGACACTCTTTGGCTGGTGTGGGGTTATTTTATAGCCCATGACCGAAGGGTGTGGTCCAGGAATGCTGGGCCGGGGCTGCGCAGCCAACTGGGAGAAAGTACTTGAACTGCGGCCACAAAATTATTCCCATTTGAAGCAGCCAATGAGAGCAAGGGGAAGGTGGGGATCAGACGGAACGAAATACCTTGGAGAGAAGAATCAGAAGACCAGGGTTAATCAGGGTTTTCAACTCAGCTGAGACCAGATAACCCCCAGCTGAGTATTACGCTGGGTGCCAGGGTCCCGGATAAACAAGCTGGGAGGAGGGAGGGCTGCAGGTAAGAGCATAGATGACTGTGAAAAGGGCCACAAAATAGTATGAGAGCTCAAGGAGGGATGGGAGAAATCCAGGAAGGCTTTGTGGAAGAGGTGGCATTCGCATCAAGCCTGCAGGTCTCTAATTGAAGATCACTGGAGAAGGATATGTAAGCAGAGGCAGAGAAGTAAGATACACTGAGGGATGAGTGTTTTGGGAAGCCAAGCCTTGGGAAACACCAGGAGGCCCCTGACCAAGTGCATGGCCCAGAAGCTGGTGAGGAAGTTGCCTGGCTTAAGGCTAGACCCAGGTACGGGACAAGAGATGGTGCCACTGCATTCCAGCCAGGGCAACAGAGCAAGACCCCATCTCAATAAAGAAATAAATAAATAAACATGCTGGGGCCTGGGAGAGTGGCTGGAAGCTCCTAAGACCCATTCCTGGAGGCTCTGGGGATGGGCAGGGACAGTTAGTGTGCTCTTATACCAGCTTCTAAAACCGTAGGTCACAGCAGCCTCCATTTACCCCGCTCTGCCAGCAGGCCCTGCACTGCGCGGCAAGCACATCTGGAAGTGATTCTCCTCAATCCTCCCTCCTCCTGCAAGGCAGCAGCTACTCCTTTTCCCAGAAGCAAGCTGAAGCTCAGGGAGCTCCGGAAAACCCTGCTGAGGTGCCACAGCCATGGCAGATTCTGGAGCCCAGGCCTGCAGGCCCAGGAGCCAAGCTCTCAACCCAGGAGTGCTGGGTTCTCCAATCACACCTTACAGAAAGCTGCCACTCCACGAGGGTTCTGGAGTCTCCATAACCCCTTGGGAACACAAGGGGTGAGGGGGTTCTTTCCTGCTCTACAGATGGGAACATGTGGACCCGGGAAGGCATGGGACTCGCTCCAGGCTGCACGGCTAGTGAGGGTCAGCACTGGGTCAGAGCACACATCCCGTCACTGCAGCAAACAGGCACTGGAGACAAGCCTAACAGAGCTGGTGGAGGAAGCACGAGGGAGACCCCAGAACCCGGGCAGGCCCCCTGAGGTTGAGAGGCACTAGCTGCCCCCTCTCACCAGCTGGCAACAGAAGATGTTTTCTTTCTTATTGTGAAACTGGCTTTGAAATAGTAAAACGCACAGAAAATGAAGCATGTCTGAGCTCCGTGGGAGGACACAGTGGCAGAACACTCAGCCATGGCTCCCCTCCACCCTGGCTCCCACTCCCTTGGGGCTCACAGAAGTACTGCCTCTGGCTCCCAGAGCTGTCCACCCTGGTCCCACCACTGTGTCTTCCTAAGGACCACCCTTGACTTTGCTTAAACCAGAAGCACCACCTGGAGGGAAAGACCTCCCAGCAAAGGGTAAAGTTTGAAGTGCTAAGCACCCTAACACAGTAAGCACTCATGCAGGGTGTGATAGTCACAGATGGGGAAGGCCAGGAGCTGGGGCTGAGAAATGGGGAAATGGGTCAGATGCTGGGACAGGAGGGTTTCATTTCTCAAGCACACCCAGACCCAAACAAAACGGCATTCCAAGCAGAGGCAACAAACGGACAAAGGCTGGGCAATGGAAAATCTAGGAGGTCTTCTGCCAATAGAAGGAGGGCAAGAGCATGGGAGGTGTGACAGGAAAATCTAGGAGGTCTTCTGCCAATAGAAGGAGGGCAAGAGCATGGGAGGTGTGACAGTG
>NW_016107367.1:7935495-7951902 GCF_001604975.1 Cebus imitator | reverse complement strand
GTACAGATAGTGGGGGACTTTTGATGCCAGGTGAAGTTTGCTTTTTCTTTGGTGGACAGTGAGAGCCATGGAAGGTTTTAGAGGAGGAGAATCACGTCATGAGACCCATGTTAGGGGTGTGCCTTAGACACGCTTGTGCGGTTGCCCTGATTGTATACGTGTCTCCATTGGGCTGGAAACCCCCAAGAGCAGGGTGGGCCTCACCCACCTGCACAGCCTAGACCTGGCACAGGGATGGCAGAACATGGGGGTGTTCCACTCTTGGGTGAACTGTCAGGGAGCTTTCTGAACAGAAGGTGAGGGGAGCACAGAAGACAGCTTGAACGTGGGTGAGAGGGCTCTCCAGTCACAGGACTCCATGCGAGGAGACTCCATTTTCCCAACTGTAAAATGCAGACAATGGCTCCTGCCTCCAGATGTGGTGGTGACACTGACATCAAAGGCTGACTCGGAAAAGGTGATGCGGATTCTTAATTTCCACTGTCCACTTCCAGAAAGGGCATGAGGTACGTGCAATACCATGTGCGGAATCCAGAAGACAAAGGAAACACAAGGGAGCCAGCTGTGGGGTCACCACTGCTTCCAGCCTGGCTGGGCGATGTGTTTGCTGCAGGAGGGGTCAGG
This sequence comes from Cebus imitator, assembly GCF_001604975.1. Classification (NCBI taxonomy): domain Eukaryota; kingdom Metazoa; phylum Chordata; class Mammalia; order Primates; family Cebidae; genus Cebus; species Cebus imitator. Next base: position 7,951,278 of record NW_016107367.1, on the reverse strand, counting down.
CCCTCCCCTCAGAGCAACCAGTGTTAGGTGATAAATTAGAATTATGGAATATCTAAATGGAGGTGACCCCAGAGGTGTGTAAGTCAACAGCTCCATGTGTAGATGGAAAAGCCGAGGCCCAGAGTGGGACAGTGACTTGACCAAGGTCACACAGCAATCTAGCATTAGCAGAGACTATAACTCAGGCCTCTGACCCTTAGCTCAGCATTCTTCCCTCTTGTCCCCAGGCCTCGGGCAGCCCACCCTCTGACAGGGCACCATGATGCCAGGCCAGGCACTGGGTGCCAGCACTTGGTGCTACATGGACTTGTGCCAGGTGGTGGGTAAAGCCAGGCTCTGGTTCTGGAGAAGCTCAGGAAGTCACTCCTTGCTGGACAGAGTCCCTTCCCCGCCCCTCTGGAAAAAGACCGTGGCCCACCTAGATCTGGCAGGAACCCCAGCCAGGTGGAAGCAGAGAAGCGGTGGGAGGCCAGGCCTGGGCCAGCAAGGGCTGGGGACCCACCTGACTGCACAGGTGCCCCCTGCAGGGACAGGAGGGTGAGAGGACAGGCTCTAGTTCCTGTCATCAGAGTGTGTTCCAAGGACCAGCAATAACAGCATTACTGGGAACTTGTCAAAAGCAAAGTCTCAGGTCTCACCTCCACAGACCCCATCAGAGTCTGCCCTTAAACAAAATCTCCAGGAGATCCGTGTGCACATCAGAGTTTAAGAAGCACCTGTCTAGTCCACCCTTGCCATTTAACAGACAAGAAACCTGAGCTCTGAGGGGGTGGGATGGGGCCACTGGAGGCCACGCCTCTGCATACCTCTGTCTCCCGCAGCCTGGCCTCCAGGGCCGCGCGGGGCCCCTGCGTGTTGTCATTGACCTGCAGCTGATCCTGCACAGCCTTCATCCATGCCTGGGCATCCTCCACGCTCCTGTCAAAGTCCTCCTGGGGCTGCTGAGTCATGGCACCTGCAGGGACTGAAGAAAGGGCCACAGATCAGGCCGACAGGCAGGGGTGCAGGGGCTGCGGAGAGACCCCGGCAGGACACCTGGGACAGGCCCACTCCCACCACCAACGCCCTCCTGGTGCTCCCAGTTGGGCAATTCGGCCAGAGGTGAGCGTGTCTGTCAGGACTGCAATTAGGCAGGGAAGGAAAACAGGTCTGCTGTCTGGGAGAAGCGGCCCAGGGCTCTAGCCTGGAAAACAGCTTTCTCTTCGGGCTCCTCACTTCCCTGCTTCCTCTTCTCCCAGCTTGGGGCTCAGAGGCATCTCTCGTCTGTCTATTCATATTGCACACTCTCCAACAGAGCATCTCCAAACCTGCTGTCTGAGATGTCAGGACCCAGAACGATGTTGATTTGAGTGGATCGCAGAGGGAACACAGCTCTGGGTGTGGGCCAAGCCGACACACACCCTGAGTTCCCCCTGAGATGAACCTCTCAAGCTGGGGATGGCCGTGTTAGGTGCATGCGGTCACCACTGCTCCACTGACCTGAGATCATGGGTGGGTGCTGCTAAAGTTTCCCTCTGAGCCGCCCACCCCTGACCTCCCCGGAGCACTCCCAGCAACCACTGACAATGAACTTAACGCTTGAGAAGCAACCCGCTTCCAGCCGACCCTAGGTAACACCTGCCTGCTGGCACATGCCACCTGCCAGGGGACCCCTTTGCAAACCGTGCACTTGACTTCCCCTGGACTATGCTGCAAAGTCTTGGATTTTCTCCCGTGACTTAAAACTCCATCAAGCCCAGGCATTCCAGTTTCAGCTGTCTGCGTATAGCAACTGTGTAACTGCTTTGAACGAAAGTTATTAGCGTCTGCATTTTATTTAAAGGGATTGTGTCTGGTTTATCCTCCAATCTCCCACAATGCCTTGTGCAGAGTAAGCCCAATGTTGTTTGCTGAATGAGCCCAGAATGGATATAAGGTTTCACGCATTGGAAAACTCAACACAGCATTATTTAAAAAAGCAAAACGAAACCAGAAACAACCCACATGCCCAATTATAGGGGATTACTTAAGTAAGTTAAGGTACACTTGCACTTTAGAATCTTATGCAGCCCGCAAAAGGAGGCTTAAAATGAATATGTGACAGGGAATTTTTAGGATATAATGGCAATACCAAAAAATGAGACAAAATTATATATTAAGTAGTCACAACTCTACAACTAGTAAAGCAAAATGAAACATGAACAAAAACTACACTCATAGAAAAAGGCTGGGGCTGGGCATGGTGGCTCATGCCTATAATTCCAAAACTTTGGGAGGCTGAGGCAGGAGGATACCTTGAGCCCAGAAGTTCCAGAAAAAGGCTGGGAAGTCTTGCCATTAAAGGGTCTATGTTATCAAGCCAGCACTGTGTGCAGTGGCCTTAGCCTCTCCCAGACATGGCTTTTAAGCACATCCCATAGGACCCCCCAGGCCTCTCCCTCTCTCCCTGGCACGAGGGGAGAGGCTCGGTGACCTTGAAAGCTACTTGGTTGAGGGTGATTGTCTGTGGTGGGTAGGACCACCGCTGGAAGGTTTTTTCCCTTGTTTTTTCTTAGGCACTTAGAATTTACATCACATCACAATTTTTATTACATCACAGTAAAAATCATCGTGATTAAAAATAAAAATCGTCTTCAGTCGTGAGTTGGTGAGGCCATCTGTTTGCTACGCTTTGGCTTTGCCTCATGTGTAATTGAAGGAATTACCATCAGCTCAATGAGCAGCTACTGGGAGCCTGGGCCCTCTCCCCAGGCCCTGCCCAGGGCCAGAGGAAGCTTCAAGGGAGAACCCACCAGAGAGAAGGAGGAAATGGAAGGGGCCATCAGACTGCTGGGCCAAAGGAGGCAGACTGGCCAGGGCAGGCGGGTGGCCTAGCGGGCTGTGCTCTGGGAACCCGTCCTCTGATTCTCCCAACGAGTTGTTTTTCTTTCAGAGCTGTTTTGATCTTTTTCTAACAACTTAATATGTTCCCTGTAGCCACTCCCTGCCTTTGAAAGCTTCGCTTGAAAAGCACATCAGATGCGCAAGCGTTTAAATTGATTTGTCGTGGCTCCAATTTCTTGGCTAGTGTGTGACTGGCTTCCAAAAACTTGGCTTTTATTGTTATTAAGCAAGGAATGGGAGAGGCAGAGCCGAGTCTCAGATGACAGGACGGTGGGGAATCGCAGCTCTGATCACCAAGAGGCAGCGAGGCTTTGGAGCACCCTTTTTCTTGGCAATGCCCATGGCCTGTGAGGCTCAGTGGCTGGTGTCAGGAGGGTACAGCAGATGAAACCCAGGGACCCAGTGGGGTGGAGCAAGTGGGTGCTTCAGACCAACCAAGCTGTGGGCTGGGAGAGGCTGCAGGTCAAGTTCAGGAAACCTGAGCCTCCTCTTGGCCAATTCTGACTATTTTGTGTCAGTTCAATGAAATATAGGACTTAAGCACATGCTAAGAGCCAGGCCTGATGCTGCGACCACAGCATCACATAGAGAGACAGCAGATGCTATCCTACTCTAAAGAAGCTCTCAGAGGATGAGGAAGCTGCGCGATGAGCACACGTGTGACTGCAGGTGGATGAGCTGCAAGCCGGGGAACTTTTCCCTGAGCCGCTCCTCAGAGTAAGGGCTTTAAATGCCAAGAATAAAATGCAAAGAATTACAAAGGAAATGGATCATGTTAAAACCTAGTTACCAAATACTAAAAATCAAATGTCATGAGATACCAACACTCGCTTGCCTCTCTCTTAACACATTAAATCACAAGATTTAACAGTAGGCCTAATAGCTACTGTAATTTTGAAATAGTGCTGAGCATAAATGACATTTCAAGATATCTGCAATGACTGTGAATGCCACCCAAAATTACACATGACAAAGCTCCAGGCGTCATGAATACCAGAGAGGGCTTCGCTTTGGCTTCGCTTCACGCGTAATTGAAGGAAATACTATCAGTCAGAGGTGCGCAGCAATGAGGACATAGCTAGCTTCCTATCCAGGTTCGTAGGCTCCCGAATTCTAGCTGGAGGCCCCTGTCGGTCCATGGACCCCAGGGAGGAGCTCTGCTCCAGGCCTTCTAACTGCCAATCAAAAGGAGAGCCTGTTCCCTCAACAAAGTTGAAATATCTGGGGCCGGCACCATGGCTCATGCCTGTAATTTCAGCACTTTGGGAGGGTGAGGTGAGAGGATCACTTGAGCCCAGGAGTTTGAGACCAGACTGGGTCTCAAACATAGTGAGACAGCCTCTCTACAAATAATTTAAAAATATTAATTAGCTGCACATGATGTCGCACGCCTGTGGTCCCAGCTACTTGGGAGGCTGAGGTGGGAGGATCACTTGAGCCTGGGAGGCTGAAGCTGCAGTGAGCCTGCACTCCATCTGGGTGATGGAGTGAGAATCTGTCTCAAAAAAAAAAAAAAGTTTCCAACATTAAAAAGCAACCAAGTGACATCCATAACTGATTTAACAAGAAAGACACTCTTCCCAGGCACCTGTCACTGGAATCTCACCAGGGAACCTCATGGGCTGGTCCCTTGTGGAAGCCAGGGGTGAAGGTGGAGTCCTTGGGGACAGTGAGGTGGCTGGGTGGGTGAGGACTGCCAGACCCTCCCTCAGAGAGAGGGCAGCAACATGTCCTTTGGTGAATGAAGGCACCTGGTCCTCAGGGAACCCTAGCGAGCTTCTGGTCCTCTTCCCATCCCTCCCAGCGGCAGTCAGGGGGACTTCCTTTTTTTTTTTCTTTTTTTGAGATGGAGTCCTATTCTGTTGCTCAGGCTAATGTACAGTGGCACCATGTCGGCCCACTGCAACCTCTGTCTCCCGGTTTCAAGCAATTCTCTTGCCTCAGCCTCCAGAGTAGCTGGGATTACAGGTGTGCACCACCACACCCTGCTAATTTTTATATTTTTAGTAGAGACAAGGTTTCACCAGATTGGCCAGGCTGGTCTCGAACTCCTGACCTCAGGTGATCCATCCTCCTCAGCCTCCCAAAGTGCTGGGATTACAGGCGTGAGCCACTGTGCCTGGTCAGGACTTTCTAAAACAATCCAGCAGGTCACAGCCCCACTTAACAGATCTGTCACAGCACAGTCTTCCAACCGGCCCGAGGCCACCCTGTGTCAAGTCTGCGTCTTCCTGCATCCCTCCTCACAAGCCGCCAGCGACAGATGTGCCATTCTCAGCCAGTAGCTTCCCCTCTGCCAGAGTCAAGCCCATCGTCTCTCTGAGGAGCATGTCCCCTCCCCAGCAAATCGCTGTCTAGTAAGGAAGCCCAGGGCCCCTGTGCCCGCCCCACGCTCTCCTGTGCAGGCCAGTCTCCCCACCTGCCTGTGCAGGGCCGCAGCTCAGACCGATGCACCCTGGGCCTCTCGAGTCAAGCTGACATCCCTTCATGAATGTTGACTGAAGGGACAAATGAGCAGATGAAGTCCCCTGCAGTGCTGGGTCGGGAGAGGGGTAGGGGCTACCTAAATGCCCGGGTATGGCTGAGGTGGGGAAGATGGGAGAAAGCCCTGAACCTGGAATCTGGACATTGGCCCTGGGCATGAACCTTTGCGTCTCTGGGCCTCAGCTTCCCCAACTGCACACTGAGTGTTGAACAGGAAGTCTCTGAGGGACCTCTGAGGTTGTGGGTTGAAAGGGTCGATGCTACCATGACCCCTGCAAGCCTGGGGACCAGCCGGACTGCTCTGGGCCCTGGCTCCCTTTGTCTGCCTGTGGGACGCGTCCTCAGCCAGCCTAGAGCAGTGCTTCCTGCATCACCACTCCCTCTAAGGCAGGCCGAGGTAAGCCAGCCTCCCATGGCCATTGCACAGCCACTAGTCACTCCCTGAACCCCTTCCAAGGAAGAATGGTCTGGGGACGCTGTGCATTGGCAGGGGTATAGGGGCACACTCTTCCTGGAAAGGGTCAGGTAGAAGACAGCTGTCTCAGGCCACATACAGTGTCTGTCGCATAGTCTTCTTTGTTCTTACAACCCTTTAAAAATATCAGAACCATTCTTAGCTCACTGGCTAGACAAAAGCAGACCACAAGGGCATTTGGCCTACAGGCTGTTGCGGGCCGACTCCTATCTCTGGTGGTCCAAGGCCACAGCCAGCAACTGCAGAAGGCTCAGCAGGCAGGAAAGCTAGCTGGCTAGGTGACCTCACAGGCACGGGCCTGGGCTAGAGCCAGCCATGAGGCCAGGAGGACCTGGGACTGGTCCTAGGGGTCAAGACCCCATGACTCACTAGCTGTGTGGCATCTGGCTGGTCACTTGACCTCTCTGGGTGTCCATCTTCTCATCTGGAAAATGGGGATAACAACAGCTAGATTTAATTAATTAAAAAACCCAGCCAAGTACAGTGGCTCATACCTGTAATCCCAGCACTTTGGGAGGCTGATACCGGAGGATCACTTGAGGCTAAGACCAGGCTGAGAGTGAGACCTCATCTCTACCAAAAAACAAAAAAATTAGCCAGGTGGGAGGGTCACTTGAATTCCAGAAGGTCCAGGCTGCATTGAGCTATGATGGTACCACAGCACCCCAGCCTGGGCGACACAGAGAGATTCTGTCTCTAAAATAAAATAATAAAATAAAATAAACATACCTGCCCAGAGCCTGGCGTACGCACTATGCTTGGAAATAGTTCCTTTTACCAAACGCACAGGTGTGGGCTGGAGGTGGGAACCTGCACCCAGACAGCAGCTGTATCACCGGCTTGGGGTTGGGGGGTCGCAGGAACTGGGTTACCGGCTGGTAGACTAATGAATCTGTGCACTAAGTGGCTGCTAAGCACAGTGCCGAGGATGTGCAAACAAACCAAGTACGGCCCTGGCCTTGAGAGGCTCCAAGTCCAGCGCAGTGGGGGTCGGGGGGGGGATAAGGCAGCTACAGCAAGGCCAGCATGAACCTTGAGACAGAACAGGGTCATGGGACCTCAAAGGAGTGGTTATCATCTGGCTCGAGGAAGGTGGCTGGGAGGCACTGCTTGCTGAGGGCACCGGAGGGGGCAAGGGTTAGGCACTGGAGGGGGGAGGCAGGGAGACAGCTCCAGGCCAGGGTGGGTGGAGGAGGGAAGCGCCCTGCACTCGGAGGGCTGAGGCTGGGGTCACTGCAGAGACAGCAGATGCACATGGCCAAGGACAACGAGGAAAGGCTGCAGGAGTGAGCACAGCCATCGTGCTTCTCTGTGAGGGGAGAACTTTATCTCTGGACTGGTTAAATGAAGATAGTATTTAAAAAATTAAGAAACTATGAATTTTCCAAACAACATTGCAAAAGAAATGTGTTGGGGGCAAAAAGAAAAATAAAAGTAGTTTCTGTTTTCAAGCCCTGCCTGGGGACATCCCTGGGGTGTGGCTGCAGGCGGCGGGGAAGCGGGGCTCTGGGCATGTCTCTGAGCTGTCCCCACTGAGTCAGTGAGAGGGCTGGCCATGAGGGCACTGACCCTTTCTGGTTCAGGCTGGCGCTGGTGTAGGGAGGAGACAGAAAGGAAACAGTCTTGGTTTTGGGTTTCAGCATCCATGTGGTTATCACAAATGACAGCGGAAGAGAAGTGATTTTTTTTTCCTTCATGACGGAAACCCCCGAGCTGGGACAGATGATGAGGCAGGCTTGAGACTGAGCCCATGCTCAGAACACAGAACCCGGGTCAAAAGCCAAGTGCCTGCAAGACCAGCCAGTCCGCCAGAGGTGGACAAGGCCTGTGGGCATGGCTGGAGACAGCCTCCCCAGGAACGGGCTGCAAGGGTGCACTTTGGCAGAGGACAGGAAGCTTCCAGAATCTGAGCTCCAGGCCTGAGCCACCTTCTCAAAATGGGACATCTTAATTTGAGTCATAGAGAAAGCTCAGAGCACTCTGAAGAAGCTGAAAAGTCATAAAGAAGTGTGTGGTTGACTCAGGGATACCGGAAAACGTGACGCAGACTGGAAAAAAAAAGCCAGCCACGGAAGACAAGGTGCTAACACCCATGAAATAACGACATGCACACGCCACATGATGCCACGTGAGGCTCTTGTCCAAAAGCCACCCCGTTTAAGCCTCCTGGCCTCCTGGTCTGAGAGACAGCCCCCACCCTTCTGAGGAGCAGCAGAGGAGAAGCAGCCAGGCTTCCTCTCAGCTGAGCTCTGCGGCCCAAGAGCTGGCGGCCTGGGCAGTCCCCTCCCCTACAACCCCAGGCACAGCAGCAGCATCTACTGAGGCAGGTGTGGGGAGCTCCTGGTCAGTAATAGGTGCTCAGGGCCCAGGAGCGGCTGTCACCTTCCACAACCCCAGAAAAGGGTGCACAGACTGCAGTCACTGGCCCAGGGCGTGGAGACACTCGCAATGGCACTGAGATCTGAACCTTGTTCTACTGGATTCTGAAGCCCTAGATTCTTCTCAGTGGACCATACTGCCTCCAAAATAAAGTTGAACTTCACCTACCATGGGGCACAACAGAACTTCCCCTGGGAGGAAAGCAACCCTGTGTGACTCAATGTCCCACCAGCAGAGTAAAGCCCCTCCAAGTCCAGCTATGAACCAGGAGTGTGTGATGCGGAGGAGGAAGGAGAAGCTGCAAGGAGACAAAAAGAAGCCCAGAGATCAAGCCCTAGGCTGGAGAGACAAGGCGGGGAGATGACGTCAGATGTGGCCAGACCCGTGCTGGGGGCCGCGGAGCCCCCGAAGGAAATACAGCTGCTGCAGGTGTCACCCAGGGCAGAGAGGCTGTCAGAGAAACCCACAGCCGACTACTTACCCCTGGTCCCGCCAGAAGCCAGTATAGGGGAGCCCGGACAACGCAGCCTGCAGGGGGTGAGCCCTCCTGTGACCCAGGGCAGAGCAGAGGACAGGGGGAAATAGATGCATGGGTCCCCAGGCCAGGCTGCACCTGTGGTCCATCGGGTAAGGTGAATGTCCATCTGGACACCAGCTCCCTTTGCCCTGATTCCAGGCCTGAAAGCAATTGGCCGAGCTGCAATTTGGTCTCTGGGGGACCAGCCTGGCAGGAAGGACAAGATACTGACACTGAAGAAAACACCCGGCGCAGTTCACCTGCCAGGTCAGCACATGGATTGCCCACTGGGGCTGACAGCCCTGTGTCCTGGGGTCGCTGGGCACAGACCTCTCTCCCTCCCTTCCCCTTCTCCAGCTCTTCAAAGCTCGGGGTGCTGGGTGGGGCCCCTCCTTGGCTTGCAACGCCACTGGTGAGGGGCTGATGCCCCACAAGGATCAGGTTCTGACCCCTGGCTCAATCCCTCCAACATTCTAACAGCAGTTTTTAAAATTCTCTGGGGCCAGGTGCGGTGGCTCACACCTGTAATCCCAACACTTTGGAATGCCAAGGCAGGCGGATCACCTGAGGTCAGGAGTTTGAGACCAACCTGGCCAACATGGCGAAACCATGTTGTCTACTAAAAATACAAAAATTAGCTGGACGTGATGTCATGCGCCTGTAATCCCAGCTACTTGAGAGGCTGAGGAAGGAGAATCACTTGAGCTAGGAGGTGGAGGGTGCAGTGAGATGAGATTGCGCCATTGCACTTTAGCTTGGGGGACAGTGAGACTCCGTCTCAAAATAAACAAATAAATAAATAAGTCAATAAATTAAAATTATCTGAGAATTTTAAAATAGTGTAATTCTTCTCGTCATTCAGTGATACAGAGGCTCCAAGAATCCTGCTTGGGACCTAACACAATCCCACAATCGTGTTTTAGGAGTGTTCCCAAGTAAAGAAAGGGGCAAAGTCAGTTTCAAGGAGTGACTGTCATGTGGTGGGCAGTCATGTGTCGGGCATTATTTGTCCCATTTGACAAAGAGGGAAACTGAGATTCAGAGAAGCGAACAGCCTGCTAAAAAGTGGTGGGCCCAGGTCCATCCATAACAGTAAAAGCCAACATTTCCCCTGTGTTCTGCATGTGCCTGACTGTGTGAGGACAGGTTTCTAGCCCTGACTCACTTATCCTGCATAGGCCCACGAGACATCCATATTACCACTACTTTACAGCTGAGAAAACAGGTTTATGATACGAGCACCGCTGTGCAAAGTCACTGGGATGCTAAGTAGCACAGGCAAGACTTGAACCAAGGATGCCCTGAGTCTAAGGTTTTGCCCTGGTGCCACACAGCTTCCACGGCCCTCCCTGTCCCTCCCAGAACCCCACTGGGAGCTGCCGAGTTCCAGGAAGGTAACTCCAGGGCAGGAATCTATCTTGAGCTGCAGCTCAAGAATCTAGAGTTTAGGACAGCCACGGAGCCCCCCAGCTGCCAGGCAGCCTCAGTCACACCGTGCCCACTCACTCCAGCCCTGTACCAACCCAACTGCCCACTGACAGTCTGCTCTGGAACCCAGAAGGCACTGGGATTCAGACCCGAGTCAACCCCAGCTCCCATGCCAGGCCCCATTGGCGGTTATAGCCTAGTGCCCATGCTCTGTCAAGCTGGCCAGGGCCACCAGCAAAAGCTGACCCAGAGTTCTGGCACGGGCATGTTCACTTGCCGTGACTCACTCCGCTGTCCTGTGACTCATTGCTGCCCTGCCACACACATTCCCACCCTTCCCCTCTCTCCCTCTGCTCTCTTATGCTTGGATGGAATTTCAGGAACTGAGCTACAGCTGGTTTTAATCCCAAAGCTTTTTTCCAGTGGATTCTGGGAATATGGTTTTGTTTATTTATCACAGAGGAGGTTCCACCAGAGGATGGGCCTTGGCAATCCTCTCCTCTGTGGCACTGGCAGAGGGTGATTCTCAGAACAAAGCATGTGAATGGAAGGATAGGAACTCAATGACGGAGCCCGCGTGTTTTCTCACTGAATCTTACAGCAACCCTGCAAGGCAGCTAATCCAACGTGAGGGGCAATTACCGGTCTTCATTCCGTCCTAGAGGTGAGCAGACAGAGGCGTGGCAGGTTAAGGGACTGTACCAAAGCCATGCATGCTGCAGAGCCACACCGCCGTCTCTCTACCGGCTACACAAGAAGGGGTTGTGAATGATGCCGCCTTGGAAGGGCTTGTGACGTCCACTCTACAATTACAGCCACAAAGGGCAGTGGCCAGGGACTGCTTTGGAGGCAAGAGGTCCCAAACCATTTTAAGTCAGCCCCACCATTACAGACCAGTAGTGCCTGGCAGGGAAAGCCAGCTGCTCTCTGATGCACCTCCTTCCCCAGATACACGGATCATAAAACACATTTCCAGTCTCTCTTAATGAATGAAACCCAAGTTCCCTGGGCACAGTCTGGAGGACGCCAGGATTTCTACCTGGGAAGTAGTGGCCTTGGCAACACACAAATACAGGTGTTTGAGAGGGTAGGGAGGTCACCAGGGCAACTAAGAGGGAAATGGAACGGAGCGGAGGGGGCAGAGTGTGTGCCAGGTACAAAGAGGTCCCCAGCAGTGGTAGGAATGAAGGCCAGGCTGCCGCGGAATTAAGTTCCTAGGGCAGGGCCTGTGGCTCCAAGGGGTGGGGCCTCAGCTCTCGGGACCAGATGTGATGGGCTCAGGCTCCAATCAGAGGCTCTGAAGGGGAGGGCTTCGAGGTGGGCCCTGAGGGGAGCCCTGGCCACAGAAGGACAGGGTCTGCTGGCACTGTGGGTGGAGCCGGTCAGAGGGCAGGCGGGCAGGGCCCTGGCCATCTGCCTCAGGTCGGAGAGCACTGGGCAGGATACCAGGGCACAGGCCCCAGCCTGGCTGGAACACTGACAGCCACGGGCCACTGGTGTGATGTGGACAGGCCAGTCAACGCAGCCGGGTTGGAACTGGCCTTTCACACTGTGCGTGTGACTTATGCCTGGGTTGTGAAATTGACTCAGGGGTCTCGATCAAAAGTGCTTTGTAAGGAAGGAAAATAGAACAGGATGAAAAATGTCTCAGTGCCTCTCATGGAGGAAGGATAAGTACTGTTTTGTGAGACTTGCTTGTTTGAGAGATTTGTTACATATGTATAAATGTGGAATGTATTTCACTGAGAGTTGTGATTTAAACAAAACCAAAATCCTTTGAGGAGCGGTGGATTCGTTCAGTGACTCACACTGGAGCCCGCCTCAGAGTCATCTGGCGGCTTTTTAAACCACAGATGGCTGGACCCCACCCCCAATTTATAAAAGTGGGGGCTGAGAATTTGCATTTCTAACGAGGATTTGGGTAACATTGACACTGCTGCTCCAGGACCCCGCTTTGAGAACCATGGGTTGGAGGATGTCTCAGGTGCCTGTAGACGAAAACGGATGATTCTAACCATGGGCATGAGTGTGTCTTTGGCAAATTCATCCACATGGTGGGGGCGGGGGGTGGTTAGGGCTGGGTGCTATTAGGCTTGAGTCAATGTGGGCCAAGATTAGAAATCAGAAAGCAATGAAAGTCCAAAGAACCCCTGCCTTTCATGCCTCCACTGCATCCGTCACTTCTGTTTCTGAAGAGTAGAGCAGGCTTCCTCCTCTCGGAGAAGCACAGAGTGAGGCGGGGGTACTGGCTTCCTCCCCAAATTCCAATGGGCTTCACTTCACACAGCTTCCCCGGACCCACCCCTGTGGCGGCTTCTGTTTAATCAACAGACCTGAGACATTCACTTGAGGGTGAGAACACACATATTCCTCAGACGCCCTGAAGGTAAACTGAGGCAGTTGGCTGCTCCCTGACCAAGGATGGGGTGCCCTAAACTACAGGTGCCAGGAGCTCTGCAACCCCACCTTCCAATGGCCACCCCTGCCCCGCAGCCCCTAGACCTACCAGGATTGCTGAAATGCCCAGTGGTTTTCCCCTCTGCCCTCACCAGGCTCTCTCCTCTCCCTCTCCTCTTATACCTTCCCTCTAGGATACTAAGTCTCCCTACAGACTCAGCTCAGATGGCTCCTCTTCGAGGAAGCCTTCCCTGAATGACTGGCGCAGCCACGACCACTTCTGCGCAGATGTCAACCTCAGCCTGGATCCCACTAGACTATAAATATCCATCCCTTCATCTCTCCTGCTCCCCACTTCACCTCCCCTGTCGAGCTCAGTGCCCACCTCACCCCTGAGGACCAGTAGAGTCTGATTTGGGACAAGGAGCGGGAGGGATGGAGGTGCAGAGAGCAGCCTGTACTCAAGGGGTACACCACCCCCCCACCACCCCTCATCAGCTCAACCGCACAATGCCAGGCAAAAGGGAGGATGGATTCCTCCCTTCTGGAAGCCCCCAGGAAGCAGCTCTTCCCCGACCCCATGCCTTGCAGTGGAAACATACTCCGCAGTGCCCATAGATGAAATCTGCAGGGCCCCAGCCCCTGAGGAGAGCTCCAATGTGCTCTCGGGCCAGGCTAATCCCAGGTACTCAGCCAGCCCCCAGGCCCCCATCACCCCCAAGATCTGGGCCAGTGAGGCAGAGCCAGCCAGGATGTCTGACCCCTGGTCCCTGCACCTGCCTGCATCGTCCCCAGTGACCCACCCAGCGCCCCTGACAGCACGGTGCTGACTCATGTCTCCCAGGCCGCCCCCCATCCCTCTCCCAAGGTCTTCTTGGCCCTGGGAGTCGAGGTGCCAGGCCTCACCCTCCCCACCAACGCCTCATACCTTCTTCTCAGGCAGGAGTCTTCCCTCACAGAGGGACCCTCCCTGAACCCCACAGACCTGCCTGGCTGGCTGGCCCCTCCTTCCTAGACATCTCCCTGCTCCTGGGCCATCTGCATGGCAGCCCAAGGGAACAAGAAACGCGGAATGACCACACACACTTCTGCACAGTCCTCCTCGGCCCTAAACCCCAGCGGCCCATGGACTGATCATTTAAAGCAAAATCATGGCTGCTCAAGAACGTATAATCACACTGCACTCTTATCAACACGGACTTGAGAAATGACGGTTTTCTACCAGAGGAGCATGTCTTTTCATTGAAAAGGACTGTGCCAAAATAGAGGGTTTAAATTTGTTTGTTTTTATTGCGCGCACATTTTAAAACTTCATGTGAAACTCGTGGTCTCCAGAGAAATCCCTCTGACACCCGAAGGTGAGAGCCCCCAGCCTGAAGGATAATGTCAGTGTCCCTTAGACCCTCAAGGATGGTGCCTCCTGCCAGCCCTACGGTCCTAACTAGCCAGGACACTCCCTGCCCTGCACACTGGCTACGCCACACTGTCCCTGTTTCTAGAACGTGAGAGTCCGGGTACCACAGTCCGTTAGTTCTGTCTGGAGAGTCCTTGCTCTGCTCCGCCCCATCCACCCCTCCGCACCTGCTCCTGGTTGACTCTTCTCTGTCTCTTTTCCAGCTCACACCCACTGCAGGTGCAGGGGAGAAATCTTTTCAGCCTCTGCTCCCTCGGTAGAAGTGACTTCTCCTTTATTTGGGTCCCCACAAAGCCTTGTGCCTGCTGCCACTTATGACATGTTTACTAAGCATTTGACATGATTTTCTTACATTCTCTTTCTTCTGTTTCTTATACCTTGGACGTAGGTCCTGTTATTATTCCTATTTCTCAATGAGAAGACAGAGGCTCCGGGTAGCCTGGCAAGGTGAGGGATAGAGTGAGACCCGGAGCCGGCCCTTCCACCATGATGCTGTGTGTCACTGTTCATGTTGCTGGCATGAACCATAGGAGCTGCCTGAAGAGGGGCGTGGCAGGAAGAGGGGCGTGGCAGGAAGAGGGGCGTGGCAGGAAGAGGGGCGTGGCAGGAAGAGGGGCGTGGCAGGAAGAGGGGCATGGCAGGTTCATCTTCCTGACTGATCAGCTGGAGATTGGCGCTGCCATTATTTTAAACCACCTTATTGGGGGGTGTAATTGATAAACAAGACAATTCACATATTTCAACTGCACAATTTGATAAGTTTTAGCATATACCCTATAAAGCCAACACCCATCTATAAAATGAACATGCCTGCCTCCCTCGAAAGCTCACTGGCTGGCTTTGTAATTCTCACCTCCCAACCACACCCTGTCCCAGCAACCACTGATCTGCTGACTGTCCCTGTAGATTCGTTTGCATTTCCTAGAGTTTTGTACATAATTGGAATGGGATGACACAGAAAATACAGGCGACACTTGAACAGATTTGAACTGTGTGGGTCCCTCATACACAGATTGTCATCTGTCCCTGCCACCCTTGACACAGCAAGACCAACCTGTCCTCTTTCTCCTCCTCCTCAGCCTACTCAACATGGGGACGATAAGGATGAAGACCTTTATGATGACCCACTTCTGCTGCATAAACAGTAAATATATTTTCTCTTTCTCGTGATTTCCTTAGTAACATTTTCTTTTCTCTAGCTTACTTTATTGTGAGAATATAACATATAATACATACAACGTACAAGGTATGTGTTAATCAACTTTATGTTAGCAGCAAGGCTGGTAGCTATTAGCAGTTACGTTTTGGGGGATTCAAAAGTTAGACTTAAATTTTCAACTGTGCAAGAGGCTGGCACCCCAACCCCTGCGTTGCACAAGGGGCAGCTGTACTCTTTTCAGAGGGAGGGGTCTGATTTTTGCACTCAGGATTGTTACGTTGAGACTCATCCGTGTTGTTGCCTTTATCGGTGTTCCATTCCTTTTCGTTGCTGAGTACTATTCCATAGCATTCCTGTGCCACAGATTGTGGATTCATTCACCCACTGATGGATGGTTTCCAATAAGGCTGTGATGAATACTTGTGTGTGCACATATGTTTTCATTTCTTTTGTGTAAATACCTAGGAGTGGCACGGCTGGATCACATGGTAGGTGCATGTTTACACTTTTAAGAAACTGCTCAGGCCGGGTACAGTGGCTCACACCTGTACTCTGGGAGCCCAAGGTGAGCAGATCACTTGAGCCCAGGAGTTTGAGAGCAGCCTGAGCAACATACGGAGATCCTGTTTCGAAGAGGGGAGGGGAGAGGAGGGAAAGGGAGGGGAGGG
>NW_016107367.1:7920322-7935346 GCF_001604975.1 Cebus imitator | reverse complement strand
GAAGAAGAGAGGAGAAGAGAGGAGAAGAGGGGAGAGGAGGGGAGGGAAGGGGAGAAGAGGGAAGGGGAGAGGAGGGGAGCGGAGGAGAAGGAAGGGAAAGGGAGAGGAAGGAAGGGAGGGGAGGGGAGGGGAGGGAAGGAGAGGGGAGGGGAGGGGAGAGGAGACTGCAAAACTGTTTTCCAAAGTGGCTCCAGCATTTTAGACACCCAGCAGCCATGTGTGAGTTCCAATTCCTGCACAGCCTTGCCAACACTGTACCGTCAGTCTTTTTCATCTTAGCCCTTCTAGTATGTGTGTCATGATGCCTCACTGTGGTTTGCCTTTCTTTTGTGGTGTAGGATGCCCTCACTGAGCTCCCAGACTCTGTGCTGAGCACTTCCCAGCCATCTCCTCCTTGAAAGCTCCTTTGTGTGCTCAGCACTGGGCCTGCTGGCTGAAGGCTAAAGGAGTGAGCAGCTGAGTGGCTGTGTGACAAAGACATGTGTCCAACAGGGACCTGCTCCAATTCTCAGGGTGCTGCCAGCCAACTCCCTGAATGCAGGCAACTCTCTGAGGACAGAACCAGGCACCATGAACCAACAGCCAAAGCCAGTAAAGGCAGGAGACAAATGGAGTCACCCACAGGTGCATGGGCCTCTCTCCCACCTCCTGCAGCCCCCAGACAGATTCCTGTGCATGGCCTGGGTTTCTGAACAACTCATGCAACTGCCAGGGGGTCTCCTCGAATAAGGATTGCAAATCAGTAACTTCTGAGTTCAGAGACCTGATTCCAGTCCAGCTCCTCCGAACGCTGAGCCTGTTGTTCCCATTTGAACATAAACCACTTCTGGGCACAGCACTTGCCTATTTTGATCACAACACGTGGCATGGAACAGTCACTGACACACGGCAAGTGCTCACACACATTTGTGAATGGAATTACATCTGGAAAGCATAAGCCACAATACCCACCTCTGTTGGTGCTTAGCAGGTACTCCGAAAGTGTTTTTTATTTTATTATTTTTAGAGACAGGGTCTTGGTATGTTGCCCAGGCTGGTCTCAAACAACTTCTTGGGCCCAAGACTTCTGCCTCAGCCTCCCAAGTAGCTGGGACTGCAGTCATGAGCCACCATGCCTGGCTTAATTTTTATGAAAAGAAAGAAGTGTGGACATCTGTCTGCCCTCATTAGTCCTTGATTTCATGTGCTGCTGACTCAGGGAAACCAAGAAAGGCAGGAATCAGAGGCAAGAGTGGGCCTCAGCACAGACTCTATAACCCCAAAATAAGAGGCTTTCTGGGCGGGTGTGGTGGCTCACTTCTGTAATCCCAGCACTTTGGGAGGCTGGGGCGAGTAGATCACAAGGTCAAGAGATCGAGACCAGTCTAGCCAACACAGTGAAACCCCATCTCTACTAAAAATACAAAAATTAGCCAGGTATGGTGGCATGCGCCTGTAGTCTCAGCTACTCAGGAGGCTGAGGCAGAAGAATTGCTTGAACCTGGGAGGCGGAGATTACAGTGAGCCAAGATGGCGCCACTGCACTCCCAGAGCAAGACTCCATCTTAAAAAAAAAGGCAGGGGGCGCAGAGGCTTCCTTTAGGCCATGCGTGGGGGCAGAGCAGGCCCTGGAATGGGGTTAAGGGTCGCGGTTCCAGTGTGCGCTCCACCACTAACTTGCTCCCAAATCCGTTTCCTCACAGGTCAGCGGGGAGCAATAGTTCACACCTGACTTCCACCGGCTCTGAGACGAGTGAGTTTTCAGTTGGAAGGTTGTTGTGAAGGGGAGGGGCATGTCGGCTTCACCTTGGGGCTTTTTCTAACTGAATCAGTTAATAAGGGAAATACACACTGCTAAGAAGCCCTGCCCTATCCCAATGTAAAGGACTCATCAACTCGTGTTCTGGCAATCTAAAGGCTAATCGCACCATGTTTCTATGTTATCAAGAGTAACAGCCATGGGCTATAATGGCCTATTATGGCAGGAGCAACAGGCTGGAGTCCATTCTGTATTGTTCCAAGCTACAGTTCCAACCTGTAACAGCTGGAGACCTCGGTAAGAGCTAGCTCTGTGCCTTGCTATCTTCTACAGCACTCTACAGGGCTTCAGAAGCAAATATCCTATCGGGGGATGCCATGACTAGCCCTTTATTACAGATAAGGCGACAAGGCACAGGGATGAGATGTTAAGTAACTTTCCCAAAAGCATGCAGAGCCAAGATTGGACTTCAGGCAGGCCAACTGCAGAGGCTTCCTGTGACCCTGAACTCCACTGAGCTTGTAGACGAGTGTCCAGGAAGCCCCCAGTCAGCATGCTGAGGCTGGCTGCAGAGCCAGAGGTGAAAGTCAAGTACGAGCTGCTGCTGGGCGGCAGGTGAAAGGGCTACGCAGAGTTCCCATGGTGGCCTGGCTCCGTAGCTCAACCTGACACTCTTCAGACATGGCCCAGGGCAAGTGTTCACCACGTGCGCCAGGCCTGCAGCCCGATCAGCAAAGCCATGCGTTGCCATCCACCTTCTCATACCTGTAGCTTGCGGCACACAGTGCCAGCCAGCGTGCCCTGCTCAGCTCTGCCTTATCTGTTGATGTGTCTATCTTCCCATTGGAATGTCCCCCTTAAATGGATCACAAGGTCAGGCCACGTTTGAGACCAGCCTGGCCAACATGGTGGAAACCCTTCTCTACCAAAAATACAAAAATTAGCTGGGTGTCGTGGTACATGCCTGTAATTTCAGCTACTCAGGAGGCTGAAGCAGGAGAATCAACTGAACCCAGGAGGTGGAAGTTGCAGTGAGCCAAGATCGTGCCATTGCACTCTGGCCTGGGCAACAGAGCAAGATTCCATCTCAGAAAAAAAAAGAGAGAGAGAGAATATCCCCCTGAAGGGCAGAAGCTGTATCTCATCTCCTCTGTATCATCAGGCCTGAGACACAGCTGGCACAGAGGAGGAAGGCAGTGCTGTTTATTCCATAAATACATACAACATCAACATTCTTGGAAAGGCAGGGCTGGCTTTTCTGGGGCCAGGCCAGGGTAGGGAGTTGCTAGAACTGTCCCCAGATTTGAGACTGGCTTTAGATCCCAGGCTGCAGGGCAGCCTTCATGGGATGACAGGACATTCCAGTGAACCAATGAAAGGTTCTGTGAAAACTTCCCTGCAGTTAACATGTCGAAATTGGACCTATTCTTAGGAATCCTCTTATCTAGCTGTGCCATTTTATACATGGGGAGATGTTGAAGGAAATCAACCCTCCCAATATCTGGCAGTGGCTCAGTGGTAGAGTGATGGCCGTGACCTCTCTTGTGCCTCTGAGAAGGAGCATTCTCTTTCTTCAAAATGGCTCACAGAGAAGTAAACAGTCAACATTCATATTTGCAGACAGTTAATTTTCAACAGGGGTGCCAAGACAATTCAATGGAAAAGGATACCAACAATGGTGATGGGACAACTGGATATTCACATGCAACAGAAAGAGATTAGACTCTTACATCACAGCATATACTAAAACTAACTCCAAACAGATCAAAGATCTACACGCAAGAGCCAAAACTATAAAACTCTTAAGAAGAAAACATAGCATTCAATCTTCCTGACCATGGTTTCTTAAATGTGACAGCAAAAGCACAGCAACAAAATTAAAAAAAATAAATAAATTAGACACCATCAAAATTAAAACTTTTGTACTTCCAAGGCAAAAAAGGTTAAAAAAAAGTGACACCATCAAGAAAGTGCAAAGATGGCCCACAGAACAGAACAAAATTTTTGCAAATCACATATCTGATAAGGGACTTACATCTAGAATATTCAATGAACTCTTAAAACTCAATAACAAAATGATGACTCAATTATAAAACGGAGAGAGGAACTGAATAGCCAATCCTACCTACATCTAAGATAGCCAATAAGCACACTGAGAAGCCCAGGAAGCACAGAAAAGATTTCAACATCACTAGTCATCAGGGAAATGCAAATTCAAATTAAAATGAGATATTAATTTACACCCATTAGAATGGCTATAATCAAAAGAAGATAATAACAAGTGTTGGTGAAGATGGAGGGAAGTTGGAACCCTTACGTACTACTGGTAGGAATAGAATGGTGCAGCCACTTTGGAAAACAGCCTGGCAGTTCTTCAAATATTAAACATAGAGCTACCATCTGATCCAGCAAGTCTACTCTTACATATATACTCAAGAGAAATGAAAACATATGTCCACACAAAAACTTGTGCTCAAATGTTTCTGACAGCTAAAAAAAAAAGTAGGAGCAACCCAAATGCCCATCAACGAATAAATGAGTAAGTAAAATGTGGTCTATCCATACAATGGAATATTATTCACCTATAAAGAAGAATGAAGTGCTGACATATGCCACAATATAGAGAAACCACAGAAACATTGCACTAAATGAGAGAAGCTAGCCACAAAGGACCATGGATTGTATTACTTCATTGATGTGAAATGTGTAGAACAGGCAAATTTACAGAGGCAGAAGTAGATTAGTGGTTGCCTAGGGCTAGGGAGGTGGAAGTGTAGGGAGCTGACTGCTAAGGAGTGCAGGGGTTCTCTTGGACGTGGTAAAACTATTCTAAAAATGATTGTGGTGATGGCTATACAGCTCTGTGAATATACTGAAAGGAACTGAAGGTAGGCGAGGTGGCTCATGCCTGTAATCCCTACAATTTGGGAGGCTGAGGTGAGAGGACTCCTTGAGGCCACAAGTTTGAGACCACCCTGGCCAACATAGCAAGGCCCTATCTCTATTTTTCTTAAAAAAAAAGCACTGAATTGTACACTTTAAATGGATGAATTGTGTATTACATGAATTATATCTCAATAAAGCTGTTTTTTAAAAACTTCAGAATCCCAAAACTAGAAGGGCCATTAAAACTGACCTAATCTAACCAACCATCTCTGCTTGAATCTCCTTGAAAATACACCCACCAAAGGTTCCCAAGACTCTTGAACACCTTCAATGAAGAGTGGCTCACTACCTCCTCTGGCAGCTTCTTCTGTTGTTCCACAGCTCAGCCTCAAAGGAAGTTTTTCTCCAGGAAGCTAAAACCTGTACGTTACCAATGCGTGCCAAATATAAAGGAAGCTAAGAAACTGCTTGAGATCCTTCTTTCAAAACGGAGGACAGTACGTTCCATCTACTGAGCACCTATTAGGTACTAGTTAATATGCCCCTCCCCCTCCAAGCATTTATTAATGCACTTGCTCTTTAAGACAACTCTAATGGTTGGTATCATCATCCCCATTTCAGAGATAAGGAAACTGAGGCTCAGCGAGCTGAAATAACTTGAGGATAAAATCTCAGAACTGGTTTTGCCCTGGAGGCAGAGCTGGGATTTGAACCTAGGTATATCCCAGCTGCTTAGCCAGATGCTTCTGAGAGCTTGACACCTTTTCAGCATCCAAATTGGTCTTATAGGCCTTATGCAAATGACATGAACTTTTTGAATCAAACAACAGAACAAACAGAAGCAAACTCTGCCTCTGAAAAGAGGTGCTGAATGCAGCCTGGGCAGAGTGCCAGTCTGGGGGAAGGAGGGTGGCTGCCAGTAGCTGGCATCGCTGTGGGAAGCCCGCAGCCTCAGAGGAAAATAAAGCTAAGTGATGCCCTTATCCCAATAGTCTTGAGTGAAATAAAGCTAAGTGATGCCTTCATCCAATAGTCTTGAGTGACAGTGTTCTTAACCCAACAGCGCATCATTTGGTGTTTGGAATTACAGTGAGGAACAAACTCACCCCCTGTGAAAGCTACTCAATTCGATTCAACAGCACTTGTTGAGATTTGTAAAATGTTAATTACATTTTACACTTGAAAGGTAGCTCTTAATATTCATTCTCACTTTATAGATGAGGACCCTGAAACTGAGCAGTTTCATGGCCTGCCCAAGATTCAAGAGATAATAGCTAGGAGATGAGAGTTCAAATCTAAGAGCATTTAGCCAGGTGCGGTGTGCCTGCCTGCAATCCCAGCTACTCAGGAGGCTGAGGTGGAAGGAGTTTGAAGCCAGCCTGGGCAACTCAGTGACATCCCCTGACTCTTAAAGGAAAAAAAAAAAGACCATTTGACTTCCACATCCAGATGTGCCTGGTGCTGTGCCACCAGGGCCTATAGGTTTCAAGCTCAGGGTCTCCGAATCACAAATTCTAAATGAGAGTGCCATGGGTGTTCAGTGCAGAGGCACAGAGTCTAGAGAGAGGGTCAGTGATTCTGATGAAGATTCCAGGAGAGGCTCATAGCAGAGGGGACACCCTGGCTGGGAGGTGAAGGATGAGCAGGGTCTGGGTAAGTTGAGAAGTGGGAAAGGGCATAACGGGCAGATGGACTGGTGAGACCAAAAGCTAGCAGGTGGGGACATGCAAAGCCAAGTTCAGGCTGCAGGGTGGGCTTGGCAATTGTTAACAGAGAGACGGGAGGAGGCCGTACTGGAGAGCAGGCTGGGAGCTTGAACAGCACAGGATTCCAAAGGGTTGTGTGGGTTTTACTCTGTGGGCAATAGGGAGCCAGTGAGGGTTTGTGAGCAAGACAGTGGCACAGCCTACTCAGTGACAGGACCCACAAGCAGTCAGGGCAGCATCTGCTCACTGGTGTAGAAGCCACATTGGACCAAGCAGGGCCCTTGCACCTTAAGTCACATGCCAAGAAACGCCTTGTAAAGTGCCATTTAACCCTAAAGCCTCCTTTTTATTATAAACCTGATCTTCATGGGTTCAGAAAGAAAGGTCTTTTCTCAAGAACCGATTCAGCTTGGCAACATCTGATGAAATGCGTGAGCAGCCTCCATTCCTCCCAAGAGTGTCTGTGCCCAAAGTCTGTCCTTACGGTCCCAGCCAGGCCCACCTTGGGCAATGCTGTTTGACAGGTAAGGAGTCTCCTGCCTCCTGCTACCCTATCTCCCGCTCTGGGCTAATCTTCGACCCTACGATTGTCCTGGTAGGTGTCAAGGTCATCATGGGTCTTGACCTTTGGATGCCAAAGGAGACTCCTGTTGGTGGGGTAAAATGTTACCAAAAGCTACTCACGACAGCAAGAGTTCCCACTTGTGAGGCCTGCTGTATGCCAGGCACTAGGCAGACACCATGAAGGCCCCCATCAACCTTCAAAGCAGGGGTCATCGTGCGGCCTTACAGATGGGGAAACTGAGGCTGGCTCTCCTGCCCAGGTCAGACAGCAACTGAGGCACCAAGTCAGAAGCAAGCCCAGGCCCGTGTGGCTCTGGTGCTTGTGCCAGGCTGCAATGGTAGGCAAAATGAGGAAGTGAATCAGGAAAGCAAAGGAGGAGGGTTCCTTTTTGACTCAGAACAGGATTTCCCATCACACACCCAACTGACTGAGAGACAGATGGGGTAGAGGGTGAGCCCCAGCAGCTCAGGCTGGACTGTCCCCGGTGAGTGTGCCTGAGCCTGGGGCGAGCCCGAGGGGCAGCAAGGCTTGGGGTTACAGCAGGTGGGCCTGCAGAGGCTTCCCTGGTGGGCCTCTCAAGAATATGGCTTGAAATGAATCAGGCAGAGCAGGCCGACGGGACAGAAGCCCCAAAACCCAGGTCTCCCCCACCTCTCATTCCACTCAGAGAGGCTGGGAGAAGATGAAGGCCACACCCTAAAAGGACCCTAAGTGGATGGGCAGAGAGCTGGGCTGTGGTCACCTTGTCTTCTAGCCAAGAACCTTACCAGACCCAATTTCTCTCCTTTCCAAAGCTTGGGAGACACTTAATTCATTTAATGACAAATCCTTCAAAGCCTCTACCAGACACCGTGGTCGGTGCTGATGATCACAGAGATGAACCCAACAGATAAGAGCGTCCTGCCCTGACAACGCTCAGTGCCTCCTTCCTCTCCTGGAAAGTGAGTATAGAATTCGGGGGATTCTTGACACTGTGGACTCCCTCCCGTGCCCCCTCCCACAGCCTCTATAACTCGGCCTTTATTCACATGGGACCTTCTGGAATCCACCTGTTCATGATGTCCTGTGGGGAGCCCTGGCTAAATTCACATTCCAAAATGTCTCTGTGGGCCAGGGATTTTAACCTGCCTCCTCGGACATCACGTGGAGCCCATGGACAGGCCAAGAGGGCTCCATGAAATCTTAGGAAGCTTGTTCTTCTGGCGGGAATGTCTGTAATTTCCACCCCCCTGCTCCCCTAAGGCCCCCTATCTCACAGAAGACTAAGGACATGCTTGCCACAAGCAGTGCAGGGTGCCCGTTGTTACACTCTCATTGTAAACGGCTCAGAATAGTCCATGGAGTGAAGGTCACAAACGTTATTTAACCACTTCCTTTTTCTTGGACAGTTATATTGCATTTTTGTATTTTTCCAGGCAACTCAAATATTTGCAAGGTTACAATTTATCTAACAAGAGAGCAAGCGTGGACCCTTCCGGCCACAAAGCCGAGCTCCTGCCGGGCTCAGCCTTCTACTCTCACACTCCTACACCCAAAGGGGACTTTTCCCATCCGGAGCCATCATTTTCTTAGGCCTCTGCACTTTCTCTTTAGCATCAGCCGCTGGCCCTCTTTTCAGGGCCATTTTAAACAAAGAAGTACAATTTGTGGTCACGACCTGAGCTGGAAGATCAGGGCCAAGTCAAATCTGGATGATGTGAGGCTCCAGGGCTGGGCCGATGGGGACCTGCGGGGCTCCCTCCTGGTGAGTCACTGCCCCAGCCCCTGTCCCCCCACACAGGGATTCACAGAGGCCTGCTTTTCCTGGGACACTTCCTAACAGCTGCTAAGGATTCAAACCTGACTTTGCTGCCAAATAAGCTCTGCAGCTTTAGCCCAGTGTATTTAACTCCTCTGACTCTGCCTTCTCATCTGTAAAATGGGATAGTAATGGCATAAACGTCTCACTGCTGATCTGAAGAGTGAGTGAGTTAATATTGGTAAAGTGCTTGGAACAACGCTGGCACACAGTAGGTACTATATAAGTGCCTGCTAAATAAATAATAGATTTGCAAATGTGACACTTCTCCAGACTGGAGAAAATTTAAAAACATGCAATATAAAAGTCCAGCAAAGAAAGCTGGTGACATCCAGCCACTCTGCGGCATACTGTGGCCATTTACAATGAGAAATTAACACCATGGTCTGCAGAGAAAAAGAGCAGACTGCCAAGTGCTGCACTCTAGAACAAGCATTGGCAAACGTTTTCTGGAGACGGTCAGAGAGAAAGCCTTTAGACTTTGCAAGCCATATAGTCTCTGTCACAGCTCCTCAAATCTGTCATGGCAGCCGGAAAACAGCCTCACAGAGCATGTAAACAAATGAGCATGGCTGTGTTCCAACAAAACTTTATTTACAAAAACAGGTGGCACTTGACCAGCAGGCCACAGCTGGCCAACCCCTCCTGTGCAAATCATGCAAAAACTGTCAAAAAAGATGAAGAATGAAGCCGGATGCAGGGCCACGTGCCTGTCATCCCGACCACTCAAGAGGCTTAGGCAGAAAGGTCTCTTGAGCCCAGAATCCCTCCAGCCTGGGTGACAGGGCAAGATATCTCCTAAAAAAAAAAAAAAAAAAAGGAAAAAAGTAGCATCATAGAGCAGTGAAATCATGGGTACATTTCTAAGATTTCAATTTCCTTAAAGCGGTATTAACATTTTATTTTTAATTAGAGGCTTTTAAAGTTACATTTTAATCACAAATTAAATTTTTTTTTTTTTTTTGAGACAGAGTCTCACTCTGTCACCCAGGCTGGATGGAGCACAATGGAGTAATCTTGGTTCACTACAACCTCCGCCTCCTGTGTTCAAGCAATTCTCCTGCCTCAGCCTCCCATGTAGCTGGGATTACAGGTGCATGCCACCACACCCAGCTAATTTTTGCATTTTTAGTAGAGACAGAGTTTCACCATGTTAGCCAGGCTGGTCTGGAACTCCTGAACTCAAGTGATCCACCCATCTCAGCCTCCCAAAGTTCTGGAATTACAGGTGTGAGCCACTGCGCCCAGCCTACAAATCAAAAGATTTCATAGTTCTACCAGACTTTCAGAAAATGTTGAGTATGAAGTCCAGCATTCAAATTAGATGAGACTGAAAAGGTATAGACTTTGAGGTACGGACAGAATAGGACTGCGTCTGACTTCTCATCTACTAGCTGTGTGACTCAGTCAAGGATATTTACCTCTCTGTTCCTCACTTTCCTCATTTGTAAAATGAGGATGACAATGGCACCCATAAGCATGCAAAGAGCCTGGCCCTGAGCGAGCCTAGTGCACCGTAGGCCCTCAATGCAAAGAAGCCACCTCTCTGTCCCCAGCAGGCTGGATCCGGCTGGCCCTGAGTCTGTGGCAGCAGGTCAAGGCTGACTGTGAAGCCTGGCATGCTTTACTTTCCAGCTAAAAAAAACAAAAAACAATACCCTCTACAGTTTCTAGCTTTGGTTTACAAAAACAACATACAACCATTCAAACCTCGCTTTTAATTTCATAAATGGCACCTCAGCCTGAGAAATGGCAGGGCTTGCTTCCAATGGGAGTTCTTGGTGGGAGTGAATCTCAGAGCTGTACGCACTGAACCCCTAGGGAGATCCATGGCCCTGAACCCCTAGAGAGATCCATGGCCCTGCAGTGCTTGGGCCCTTGGGTGGCAGAGCCAAATCCATGCCTGGCTCCAGAGGCTCAGGCACGAGGATGCTTCCATTCATTTTCCAGGAAATCTGCCAGTTTTGCAGGAGGCAGGGGGACCAGACTATCTTGGCAGAAAGGAGCATCTAAAGGCTCAGAGTCAAAGGCTTTTCTGAATGAACGCCTCCCATGTTTCACAGCCTCTACCCAAGAAAGTCCAAGATGCTTAACAGGGTATTCAAAGTCCTTCTCCATCCATCTCTACAGCCTCAGCCTCCCCTACTTCCTGCCTCCTCTGCTTGCAGCAGGAGCCGCCTGTGGTTCCCGGAACACATCATTTCTCCCTTTGGTCTTTGCTCCTGCTGGTCCCTCCACCTTTCTTTGCCTGGCTACATTCACCCATCAGCTTTGGCATCACCACCTCCAGAAAGCCTTCCAGGATTTTTCATAGTATAGAGGACTGGGAACTAACATTCCTAAGTACCCACCAGGTGTCGGATACCGTGTTAGATGTTTGTACACATCAGCTCATTGAGTCCTCCCACCCACCATTAAATAGGATCTTTTTGTAGATAAAGAAGTTGAGGTTAGATTCAAAGTGGTTAAGTAATGTGCCCAAGATCACACAGCAAGCAATCCTGCCCTCTGGTTCTCCCCCACAGTCCCTTAGCAGAACCCAGAAGGTTTTAAATTGTCCTCATTCAGCTGGGGCTGCAGGATGATGTCCACTGAGCTACCTAGAAGAGTCTGCTTCCTGTATCACTAACTTCTGTCTTTTTTAATTTATTTATTTATTTTTGAGATGGAGTTTCACTCTTGTTGCCCAGGCTGGAGTGCAATGGTGCAATCTTGGCTCACGGCAACCTTTACCTCCCAGGTTCAAGCAAGTCTCCTGTGTCAGCCTCCCGAGTAACTGGAATTACAGGCACCCACCACCATGCCCGACTAATTTTTGTATTTTTAGTACAGAGGGGGTTTCACCATGTTGGTCAGGCTGGTTTTGAACTCTTGACCTCAGATGATCCACCCACCTCGGCCTCCCAAAGTGCTGGGATTGCAGGTGTGAACCACCACGCCTGGCCTACTTCCTGTTTTACAGAGAACCCTTAAGACCTTCTCCCCAGAACCTTCACCTCCTTGGAATCCAAGGTCAATGGTTAACAGGCTGTGTAGGTTATAATTAGTACATGCTTGTTCCTGCCAGAACCTTGAGACGCCAGGTTTGCGATGTGCCTGTGAGAAGCCAGGCACCCAGCCTAGGAACTGCCTTTTGTCTTGCTGCTGTTTGCGGGTCCCTACATGAAGGGGCTACCTGCAGACTCGTAGATGTCCTCTTGAGTCCCCAGACCTCAGCACTAGTGGCCGCCCGCAGCCAGGCAGCAGGGAGAAGCCGCCCTCTGGGACTCTGCTTTGGCCGCACGGCACTCAGTGGGAGGAGGCTGCCTTCCTCCTAGAGCTGGCCTGTGGCCGGGGCTAAGCTTCCCATCAGAACCAGAGAACAATGCCCCACTGTTGTGTGCAGTGCTTGGAAGCTGAGCAACCACCTTTGTGATCCCCGCTGATCCTCTCCCTGACAGCCCGCAGGATGGCAGCCAGCCATTTTCACACCTTTTCCTTAGCAGCACCCTGGGTTGTCCCCAGCAGTCCCATAGCAGAGTCCCTGACCCTTCCTGCTGCTGCTACAGCTCCAAGGGCACCCACCCAACTGGCAGAAGTGGACAGTCAACACGTGAGCCCCATTCTTTGTACTCCCGGTGGGGGAGGGGGGCAGTGAAGCAGAAGGGACACACGCTTGCTTCCCACACCAGGCACAAAACCCCGCCTGACTTTCTAAAATATATTTTTCCTCCTCTCAGACAATACTGGCTTTAATGAATTTCTCTAAGGGGACTGTTGGTCCACACGCTTTGCATGAAAGGCAAATGCCACTGTGCCCAAGTTGACTACAGTATGACCCGGGGACAATGCATGCCTTCTGCCTCCACAGAATGGGCACCACATGTGCTGGGCCTCAGCGATGTCCCCTCCGTGGAGCTGGCGACTCCACCCCGGCCTGCAAGCAGTTGGCAGGGGCTCGGATGACTCACCTTCTCCTTTGTATCCTCTTCGGAGCACATGCAACCTTCTGATATGTTTATTTGCTTGCTTGTTGACTAGATCCTTCTAGAATGTGAGTTCCATCAGCGCAAAGGCTTTACCAATCTTGCCCAGGACTCCTACCCCACTGCCCAGGACTGTGCCTGTCATCCAGGAGCTGGTACCTCACCAAGGAGCTGGTGAGTGAGGGAAGGAACAGATCTTTGCTCCGTGTGTTCGGCTCCATTCATTCTCTCCACACCTCCATGGGGTGTCCAGGCGCCATGTACAGCAGAAGAAACACTAAACTGGAGACCTGCCCTCGAGGAGCTCACAGCGCATGCGGGAGAACGATGCATCCACAAACAGGCCGGATTAGGGAGCTGAGTGAGGTTCGGTTCAGAGGGAACACAGCAGGGGTGGGAGAAACTCACTCAGAGGAAGGGCTGGCTAGGAGCAGTCGCAGAGGAGGAGACTCTTGAGCTGAAGGGACAGGGAAGGAGGTGGCCGCAGGAGGGAAGGACGTGGGGGGAAGGAACAAGATGTGCAGAGCAGCAAAGCATGAATTAGCATCTGATAGTTTGTCCCCAGCGGGGAAGAAACAAAGGTGGAAAGTCTCAAGCCTCATTCATTCATCCAACAGCATTTACGAAACACTCTGGCCCAGAGCAGGCAGGGGTTGGCCCCAAGTCCAAGGGGATTTTCTGCCTTCACAGACTCTTGGGGGGCACACAGACCCTTGGAGGACAGCACAAGGGCTCTGGGAACACTGAGAAGGGACAGTCTAATCTGAGGGTGCACCAAGGCTCAGGGGAGAGACGATCCCCCTTTACTCCTTCTACCAATGACCCGACCGCCCAGTGCACAGTCAAAGCAGCATGACTTTGACCTAGGATGACCAATTTATCCTGATTTGACGCACACCATCCAGATTTTAACCTTGAAAATCCCAAACCCCAGGAAACCTCTTAGTCTTAGGCAAACCAAGAACAGTTGATCACACCTACTTTCACTTTCATATCACCTTCCAAGACCCCCAGACTGTCCCCGACTCTGCTGACACCCCACCCTCACCCCCACGCTCCAGCCACTCACAGGGGCTGGGTTCCCGGAGCCTGAGTCTTCAGAACCAGCCAGGCTCACGAGCAGCCTTTTCTCCGGGATGAGGAGGGAGACGTGCTCTGGATTACGGACGGGACAGGCAACTACAGCCTCTGTGTCCCGCCTTTGAGGCTCCTAATCACAGCGGCCACGGGCTCTCAGATCCAGTCACTGTCTTCCTTGTCTGAGCTTTATCTCCCGAGGCCTCCGCAATCCAAGGACAGGCTTCCTCCCCCGCCCATCTTTGTGCATTCAGAAGGAGACCTATTGTGGGTGCCCCACAAGCAAGCAGGTGCCGAATGGAAGCAGTGAGCAACTAATTACGACACCGCCATCTCCATGTTACAGAAGGAAAACCAGCACGTAAAACCGATCAGGCACTCACCTTTGGCATTCATTTCGCAAGGCCCTGAGGATTCCATTATTCAAAAGCAGCTACTCAGAATCTTGACTTCCAGAACCTTCTAGAGCCCTTTCCACTAGCCCTGCAGAGACTCAGAAGCCGCAGGACTCAGAAAAACTTAAAGTCTTCCCCAGATGCTTGTTTCTAGGCTTCCAAAGTAGAGCTCCATGTTGAGCAGTGAGTTTCCACCAAAGACATTCACAGAAAATGGTCAGGCTGGTGCCACTCTGAGCTCCTGGAGATATGACCCCAGCTTTAAGGCCCCCCAAACAATGCTGGTCTCCCCAAGAATCTGAGGCACAGGAATGAGGAGTTATAAGAGCCCCAGCTTTCATGGGAAAGGTGCTAATGATTAAATTAATCCCATTAGCAAGCCTCTAGATAAAGTGGATTTAATCTACCCTCAAGTCCCCTGCAAGGGCGACGCATGGAAAGGGCTGGGTCCTGCGGCTCACACTCTTTGCTAGTTCTACCATTTATAATTAGCTTGTGACCTTGGAAATGCTCCTTCACTTCTCTGGGCCTCCCCTCCCATGCAGGGTTAAGCATTGCCGTCCACCTTTGTACACAAGTCTCGAACTCTTTCCCAGACATGAGAGAATAATAGCGAACCTTCATCAAGGGCATGCTATCTGCCAGGCACTGGGCTAAGGCTTACCAGGATTCTTTCATTAATGCAATAGGTCCTACTATTCCTGCCTATTTACAGATGAAAGAACTGAGGCTCAGAGAGGCTAAGACACCTGCCCTAAGTCCCACAGCCAGTATATGACAAGTTTCCTCTGCTCCTAACCACTAGACCATTAGTGTTTGCTGAATGAGCAAACAAATTAACACTAGGTTCTATTTTAAACAGCAGACACAAGATTGAAACTTGTTTCAGAGCTA
>NW_016107367.1:7843340-7920267 GCF_001604975.1 Cebus imitator | reverse complement strand
TTTTTTTGAGACAGGTCTCTCTTTGTTGCCCAGGCTGGAGTGCAGTGGTGTGATCACAGTTCACTACAGCCTCGGCCTTCCAGGCTCAAGTGATCCTCCTGCCTCCCACCTATCAAGTAGCTGAGACCACAGGCAAGGGCCACCATGCTGGGCTAATTTTCTTATATTTTTTATAGAGATGGCCCCACCATGTTGCTCACGCTGGTCTCAGATTCCTGGGCTCAAGCAATCCTCCTGCCTCGGCCTCCCAAAGTGCTGAGTGTACAAGTGTGAGCCACTGCACCCAGTCAGAACTACGTTTTTGAGAACTGAAATTATTAGAAGAGTGACTGGTTGAAATCTGCAAGGCCCGCCCCCCACTGCGGAGAAGGCTTCTAGACAGGAGGCTGCAAACCACCGCTCACTGCCTGATTCTGTACAGCTCCTGGGCCGAGGATGCTGTTTAACATTTTTAAATGGTTAGAAAAACATCAAAAGAATAATAGTATTTCATGTCATATGAAAATTATGTGAAACTCAAATTCCAGTGTCCATAAATTTTATTAGAACACGACCAACACCCCTTCATTTACATAGTGTCTATGGCTGCTTTCTCGATAGGATGGAGAGCCAAAATATACTTACATATTTCCTTTCTGGTCTTTTACCAAAAGAGTTTGTTCTGGGAGCTTCAAGGCCAGTGCTATTTATCAGCCCAAGGGAACTACCTCACCCCACCCTCTGCCTATCAGCACAGCATTCTTCTGGGTCCGGAATCCTAGAAAATTCTATGCTAGTCCTTTCAGCAAACTGTGACACAATCCGGATAGCCAGCTTTGCTGACAAGCAAAGGTTTCCAGATGCTAAGAATCGTGTCTTCCTCAGAGCTTTCTCCCTGGCATTTGTCTCTCACAGTCACTTAGGGGGCCTTTGCCACTAAGCTGAGGTCCCCCCACACCGTCATGGTTGTTCTGCTGACACCATCTCGCCACGTCCTCCAAGCAGTATCTGAATCATTGCTAGACTGGGTCCCACCCTCGCAGGGGCCCATGGTGTGAATCATTACATCAGCTAAAAGATGATAGGAAGCCAGCATGGTGGCTCGTGGCTGTAATTCCAGCACTTTGAGAGGCCAAGGAGGGTGGATCCCTTGAGCCCAGGAATTCGAGATCAGCCTCAACGACATAGAGAGACTTCACCTCTATTTAAAGAAAAAAAAAAAAAGACAATAGGAGCCTCATACAATCACTCACAAAAGAAAGGCTCACTGGACAACTCTCCAGTGATAACAGGTAGGGGCCACCGGACACATGTGGAAAAAGCTGGCCAGGGCCAGGCAGGGCCTGTTCATATCACGTTCTGTTCCTGTTTCCCTTCTGAGGAGCTTAAGACCTGGGGACAAGGGCCCTATTCGATCTACAGAGCCCCAGCCTGGAAGGCAGCAGTGCTGGGTCCTGCCCTGGGACTCTGGGCGCCTCGTTTCACTCCAAGGCTTGATTAGCCCAAGCACCAGCAAAGGAGCCAGGCTCTTGTGGGCACTGAGGTCCTGTAATGTTGCATTCACTGCGTTTACACGGCAGCGCTGACCCCAGGAAAATGGCCCTGATTGCTGGACAGATTGCTTCTCAGGCTGCCCCTGTGGTCCGGGGAAGGTGGAGCAAGAGGGCAAACGCATTGAAACGGAGATGTTCTAGCTGCACTGTCCCTGGGGAGCTCTGAGTGAAGCTACACTGGGAAGCCCTGTTATGCACACAGCCGCTCTCAAGTCTGCCAGTCCCACTCTCTGCCAGTCCAGGTGGCTGGTGCCAACAGTCCTGGGTTAGTGATCTCGTTGGGCAGCCCTCAGATCTGTCAGAATGTTGGGCCGTAGAGGTCACCTAGTTCCATGTCTTCACAGTGTGGCCATTTGTCCGTTACAGTCATGATTTTGACTATAACCGAGATGCAGACACATTCACTTTTTTTCTAATTAATTTTCTTTAATTTGACCCATTTAAACTCGTTTATTTTAAAAGAAGACTTTTTCTTTTTACCTTTTTTCTTTTTTTCTTATATCTGGATTAAGAAACAAATGTTTATGCAGGGCACGGTGTCTCATGCCTGTAACCCTAGCACTTTGGGAGGCCAAGGCAGGTGGATCACGAGGTCAGGAGTTCAAGACCAGCCTGACCAACATGGTGAAACCCCATCTCTACTAAAAATACAAAAATTAGCTGGGCATGGTGCTACGTGCCTGTAATCCCAGCTACGTAGGAGGCTGAGGCAGGAGAATTGCTTGAACCTGGGAGGTGGGGGTTGCAGTGAGCCAAGGTTGCACCACTGCACTCCAGCCTGGGCGACAGAGCAAGACTCTGTCTCAAAAAAAAAAAAAAAGAAATATATTTTTACCTTAAATAAAAAAACAGGGTCAGGATCAATTTCCATGTGTCATAAAATAATGAACATAAACAAGGTTTAACTCTATCTGGATAATGTTGCTAGTTTACACGTGGGGCCTGCTCATTGTTAGAGAGCTGTTAAACACAGATTAGCCCTCACCGAGATGCTCTCCTGGACAACATCCAGGGGTTCGCCATCATCCCTGTGCATCAGGATCACCTGGGAAGCTTTAAAAAGCTACAGATAAGCAGCCCCACATCCAGAGACCTCTCTGACGAATTGGTCCAGGGTGGAGCCCAGGTGGCTATGGAAAGGTCATCTAATCAGAATGATTGAAAGAAAAGGAAAAAAAAGGAGAGATGAAGGGGAGATGAAGAGGGAGTGGCTGTCATTCAGTGCCCTGGGCTTGTGTCACCAAATTTATCCTGGCAATTACCAGTAGCCCCTCGTCCAAATTCACCGAGATCTGACCTGGTCTAAGCCCCTCCGCTGTATTGAGAGGACCTAGAGGCTCAGGGCTGGGACTGAGACAGCAGGGCCTGCTACAGTGATGACTTTTTTATACACAGTTAATTTCATAAAAGAAAATAGTCACATTGGCCAGTTGCAGATGGCTGGTGTGCCAGGCAGGCAATGAATGGTCAAGGTAAGTGGTCTGCACCCTGTATACCTCTAACGGGGGACATTGTCCACATGGATGTAGGCTTGGCTGGGTCAACTCCGGCCCATCATGCCTTCCTAGATCTGCTACGGCACGGGCATCAGCCAGCAACACCTGAGCCAAGGGCTGGCCAACCCGCAGCTGTGCCCTGTTCAACTCACTGCACATGCTGGGGGCAGAGGCAGGCGGAAGTACTGAGTTCCCTTCCAAGTGATCTGCATAATGGCAAAGTCACCTTCCTGGCTAGGGAGCACCCAAGGAAAAGAGGGAGCGCTTGGAGAGTCTGGGAAGGGAATCCATGGGAACTGGTGTGACCCAGCACCTTCCGCTTGCTGGGAATCCCACATGTTATCTCATCTCTGACTCACAGTGACTGCAGGGAAGGTGCAGCCAGCCTCATCTTACAGGTGTGATACCGGGTCCATGGAGGTTATGTGACTTGTCACAGGTGACAAAATCAGGGTCCCAGCTCAGATCGGCGGGATTCCATCTGAGGCCTAGGAGTAGAGAAAGACTCCATCAAAGTCAAAAGTGGAACTTCCTTTGCACAGATGGTGCCAGTGATACCTTGCTCTGCTGGCTAAACTAACAATAGGGATGGGCCCTGACCTCCACGGGGTGGGCTGCGGTTCACAACTTATGCTCACATACCCAGCAAGGCAAGGAGCGTGCACCTGCGCACCCCCTTTACAGGGGAAGAGAGTCGACACCCAGAAAGATCGTACCTTTGGGCAAATTAAAGGGTCCTTCCTGGTGCCCCTCCCAGCCCCTTGAGCTTCCCTCTCATGGAGTCACACCCCCTAGGATGGGGCTGTTTAAAGCACACACCTCACCCACCGGACGCCTCCCACAGGGCAGGGCCATGTCTCTGAGGTCTCTCTAGTTCGTGTCCACCTGAGCCAGTGTCAGTATGTTGAAGACACGCCATTGCCCAAGGCACGGGTTACAAAGCGGAAGGCCCAAGTCTCAGCCACAAATACGTGCTTCTTTGGCTCCCAAACCAAAGTGGGCTCCAGCAAAACCCTGCAGCTTCCTGCAGGAGACCCAGACAGGAACTTCCAGGGCCATCCTCTCACCCGCTCCAAGCAGCACACTAGCAAGTGAAGACTGTGGCCAGAAGAGCCTGGCCTCGATCCCCCTCCCTGGACATTTGGGTGGTTTTACCCAGAGGGAAGTGGGACAAGAGATGCCACAAGATGGAATTTTTTAAATAATCAATTTTTTAAAATTATGCCTGAGCAAACTTGAGTTTGAAATCAGCAAACAGATAAATAGGCAAATCACAAAAGGCAGGCCTGCTCGCTCCCTGGTGCTGGCTAAATGACAGAGATTAACCTGGCAATCCTAACTGGCTCGCACCCAACCCTGCAGTCACTGGCTTGTGGTCACCAAGTTCTCAACAGCTAGTGAAAAAGTGGCGGCCGGGGTTCCCTAGGAGAAAAGGGTGTGGTCAGAGAAGACAGGTGAGGTGCTCTGGGGTGGGCCCCTGCTCTGGAAAACCTTTGGCATTCTTAGCTCATGTGAAACTGGTCCCACAGAAAGGATTTCCTTTGAGGAATGGCCTGGCAGTGTGAGAGCCACTGTGGGCTGTGGAGAAAGAGCCAGATGCCTGGTTAGGAGGCTGAGTGACTCACCACTTCCACCCACAGCACTCCTGGCACGGAAGGGCCAGTGCAGCCTGGTAGTCACCTGCCAGAACTGTGGGATCAGGTCACCTGGCTTCAATTTCCAACTCCACTGCTAGCTGAGGTAGCTGAAGGTGGGTTACTTAACCTCTCAGCCAAATGGAAATAACATCAGAGCATCCTTCATTGGGCTGCTGGGAGGATGAAGAGAGAAAAGGCAGAGAGCACTCAGACATTCAGTAAGCACTAGACAGACAGTAGCTGTAAGGATGAACCATGCAGGAATCACAGATGGCACCCAATGTACTCCATCGGCCCACTCATTCATTCATTCATTCATTCATTCTAGAAGTATATACGGTATTGAGCAGCTCTGATGGCTGGCTCTGGACAGACAACAATTCCTGGCCTTATCTTTTTCTAGTACAGAAGACAGACAATAAGCTCAGCTGCAAATAATTAACACAAATAATTTCAGGTGACAGGACAGAGCATGTGGGCAGGATGGGATGGGTGCCACTGCATGGGCAGGAACGCCTCTCTGAGGCTGTGGCTGTGAGCTGAGGTTCCGACGCAGAGAGGGTGCAGCCAGTGGGGGGCAGTTTTTAGGAAGGGACAGAGCAAGAAGCCACACTAGAGGAAGGAAAGCTTGGCATGTGCAGGGGAGAGAACATCAGATGCGAGTCCCAGGGACGCCAAGAGAGAGATATCTGCAAGGTTCCAGGGTCAACCCCTAGAGAACCCAGGAGAATGGAGAGTTCTCCAAGAGGACAGTCCCCTGAAGGGGGCCACAAAGGGCGATGATGCATATCGCATCTTCTCTCCCCAGCCTCAGGTCATGGCTCCAGAACTCACTTTTTTCCTGTGTCCTGGAAATATTGGGATCTGCCCTTCATACTTCATTCAAGCGAGCTCTGAGCACACCTAATGTTTGTAAGATCCTACTTTAAAGCTTTTTAATTTAATAATAGTAATGATAATAATAGCACCCTCTCTCTGGGCTGGGAGCAGAAATGTGAGGATGAATAATCCGGTGTCCAGCCCTCAAGGAGGTCACAGGCTAGTGGGGAATCACTCTTGAAACTGTTGATTAGGAGGTGGCTGAGGTGGGCTTCCAGGAGGAGGTGATGTCTAGCCAGGTGTTGGTGGGAAGGGGTGGGGAGGAGAGCTGGGCAGGGGAACAGCTTGAGCACAGGTGTCAGGTGAGAAAGGTCACGATGAGCTAAGGGCTTTATGGTCCATGGAGTTGGCCCACTTTGCAAAAACCTGGGCCAGCTAAGAATGTGGGACCTAATCCTCAGAGCAAGGCAGATAAGCAGGGAGTCACCTGTCAGTATCTGGACCCTGCTGGGGTTATGGGTGAACTGCAGTAGCCAGACCCAGGTCCCTAAAACCTAGTTTAAGGCTGTGGTCCTTGAATGAGAAAACATCTGAACCTCAAGGTACCTTAGAAATCTCCTAATCTCAACCTCCCTCTTTAAAGAGCAGGAAACAGACTAGCCCAGGTGAAGGTCAAATACAGGCTCCTCCCGTCCTTAAGGAATGAGGCTACCCCAGTGAGTCAGCGGACTGCATTATTTCAGCAAATGTCACTTGGGAGGGGCTCAGCCCTTTTCAGATCTCAAATAAAATGTGTGGCTTAATTTAGAGTCCAGCCAGCCCTGGTGGCCCACCCTGTTCTGCCCATGCCTTGGTGATGACCACATGGGCTGAACGCTGAAAGCCTGCCATTTCATTTCATCAAGCCACCATCCTGAGTTGTGTTACACCACGGATATCAATGAAACACACTTTGAGGGATGGTGGTTGTCAGGTAAAAGCACTGGCCCGGGAGTTAGGAGACAGCATCTTGACCCTGAAGCACCTCCAGGACTTGAGCCAGCCATTGACTTGGTTTCTCCACATGTAAAATTATAAGCATAGATCATCTCTAAGGCTCAGGCTGGCTGGACTGCAGCTGTCACTCCTAAAAACTTCTCCAGCGCCCACACACAATTTCTCTGGGCATGTACATTAGTGTTTGTTTCCTAGTCTCTGAAAGTTGCCTTACCCACGTAAAGTTCTTTCTCACTAGGTCCTCACTAAGCCCTGCTCCATGGGGAAGTATTACTAACCCCGTTAGATGGGAAACACCTGAGAGCAGAGGGTAGCGAGCAGGGCAGGGACCTGGGCCCAGGTCTCCACTGCCCAAGGGAGCACCCATGCTGGGACACAACAGCCGTGCATTAGGAAAGCCACCATCTGAAGCCAAGCAGTCTTGGAACACCTGTCTCTTGGAGCCCTGTTGGCTGTGACAGGCACTTCTGCAGAGGGAAAGCAGGAAGAATACCTTTGATGGGAGAAGAAGGTGGCCAAGAATCAAAATGTGTGGGACGAAAATGGGATGGATTCCCCCAACTCCCCACGTACCAGTGCCCACGCTGCAGACGGTGGGCTTCCTTGCGGAAGACCAGTGAGGAGAGGTAGAGTGTTAGCCTCCAGGTCATCTCTGCGATCTGACAGCTGGAAAGCCACCACCCAACTGTCCTCTACCAGGGCACTTTGCCATGGCCCCCCAGGCTGGGCTGGGCTGTGGAATTTCCGCATCTAAGGAGTGAAGAATGTGCTCACAGCACAGCGCACTGAAAACGAAAGTGGCTCATCTTTTCCTCTCCTCCTCTGGATGAAAGTTCTGCTCCATCTTCACCTGCTGTGTGATTTGGGTCAAGGCACTGAACCTCTCTGAACCTGTTTCCCCAACTGAAAAATGGAAATAACCATACCTGTCGCACTCAATTGTTTCAGGGATCAAGTATGCCCTGCAAAAAACAGGATGAGTAAGAACAGAAAACCACACATGTTCTCACTCACAAGCAGGCGTTGAACAATGAGGACACATGGACACAGGGAGGGGAACATCACACACCAGGGCTTGTCAAGGGGGTGGGGGGCTAGCGGAGGGAGAGCATTAGGAGAAATACCTAACATAGATGACAGGGTGATGGATGCAGCAAACCACGTGTATACCTATGTAACAAACCTGCACGTTCTGCACATGTACTCCAGAATTTAAAGTATAATTTTAAAAAGTAAAATAAAAGTTCAAAAGTCAGTTAAAAAAAAAATAGGATGAGTATGAGGAGCTCTTTCCTAAGAGGACTTCCTATAGGAAAGAAGATTCTAAGCACTGCTTATATATTTTCTTTGAGGATGCTTCTGTTCATATACGTTCTAGAAGTGTGTGGTGCCATTGTAAATTGTAACTCTCTTCTGACTTTTTAAAAATAAAATGATCCTATCAGTTTAAGCTCATGTACACTTCCTGTCTCTCTCCCTGACTACCCTAAGGAGGAGGCTTGTGACCCAGGACTCACACTGGTCTGTTTGTCGGGTGGTGTCCTCATGAGAGTCGTACGGGCGTGGCAGCCTGGAGAGAACTGTCTTCCCTACATGTGTGCCCAGTGCTGGCCTTGACCAGGACACTTCCTTTTGTTATAAAACCAGCAGATTGTTCCAAGTAACCTGAGGTTCCTTCCAGCTCAAATATTTCAGGATTTTGTGATTCAGAAGCATAAATGATTAGGCTAGGATCTTTAAAAATCCTGTTGATAATCTGAGATCATAGAGTGTTATTGTCATCTTGCTTGTTGTATGATTTGGGAAGAGGGAGATTATGTCTCCTACATTAAAGAGAAATCATGTGTCATACAACAGGATTTGTTGCTTTATTTTTTAAATCCAGCCAGATTAACATTTGAATCTGAGGAAAGAGGCAGATTTTCTAAGAAAGCATCTGCAAATGCTTCGTATGATCTTTTAATTTCATTTGTATTATGTAAGATTATATATACAATGGAATATATGTGCCTCCTATTTGTAAATGGTGAAGCATAAACATATTTTAAAATAACACCCTTAGCCAGGCACAGTGGCACATGCCTGTAACCCCAGCGACTCAGGAGGCTGAGGCAGGACAATCGCTTGAAGCTGGGAGGTTGAGGTTGCTGTGAGCCAAGATCATGCCACTGCACTCCAGCCTGGGCAACAGAGTGAGACTCTGCCTCAAAAAAATAAATTAATAAAAATTAAAAATAAAAAATAACACCCACAAGCCTCCCACTGGACTGAAGAAACAGAACATAATAGATCCCACTGAGAGTAAAACAGGCATCTCCCTGATCAATTACCCACTTTTCCCTAAAGATAAACACCTTGATTTTGTGTTATCATTCCCTTGCCTTTTTCTTTTTTAAAGCAGCTTAACGTTGTGAAACAGAATCTATGTATAAAGGCATGGATACAACATACACGTAATTAGCAAATAACTACAAAGTGATTTCCTTTGTAACTGCCCCCTAAGACTCTCCTAATCCTCTTGCCTTTCCTCAGCACGTGTGGTAATGCTTGACTTTTATTTAAGGTAATCACCTTCTTGCTTTCTGTCATCATTTGACTTCTCAGCTATGTGTCACTAAACAACTCATTGCTTAATGAGCTTGTGTTTTCAGCCTTTATAATTGCCTTAGCAGCTCTCCCTGGAGATGCTAGGATTCCCCATGTCGTATCTGCAGCCTAGAAACCCAGGTGCGAGATCCAGGCTGCACACTGGTGTTATGATAGATGAGGATTAGTAATAATAAAAACCAGCAGTCCTTCAGGAGTTCGAGACCAGCCTGCCCAACATGGCAAAACCCTGTCTCTACTAAAAAATACAAAAAATTAGCCAGGCATGGTGGCAGTCACCTGTAATCTCAACTACTCGGGAGGCTGAGGCAGGAGAATCACTTGCACCCCGAGGCGGCAGCTGCAGTGAGCTGAGATCGCACCACTGCACTCCAGCCTGGGCCACAGAGCAAAAAAATCCATCTAAAACAATAACAACAAAACAATCCATCAGTCCTATTTATGATGTGCCCCCACCATGCCAGGTGCTCTGCTAAGCATCATCCCCAGTTACCTCATTTATCCTCGCAGCAACCCCGAAAGGGGAGTATTTAGAGAGGAGAGAATTAAGGCATCAGCTTCCTGGACTTGTCTCCCATCCACTTCCTAGTTGCTCAGCCCCAGAACATTATCCCTAAGTCCTAAAGCAAAGATTCCTTTCAGGATGGGAGGGTCAGGAAACACTGCTGCTCCTGGGTTTCTATCTTTGTGGTCCAGTTGGGGTGCTTCAGATGTTATTTAAAAAAAAAAAAGTTCAGAATCCTTTTTTTTTTTTTTTTCAGTAAGTACTGATGGCTTCATGAATGAAGACAAGCATGCTGTCTGGTCAGTACTGTTTTCCCAATGATGAACGTACAACATTGTCCTTGGATCGTCTAAGATAGGCCATGTGGTGTCAGAAAGAGCATCAGGTCAAAAACCCTGAGTTCTAATCCTGGCTCTACCATATCCAGCCACTGGATATCAGCCTCCTCATCTGTAAATGGGCCAGCAATGGCAGCCTTGCCTACTACCAGATCCTAGGAGATGAGAGGCAGGAAGTGCTTTGGAAGACCCCACAGACGCATCCAAGTCCCTCTGTAGGCTTCTCTAGAATCTCCTGCCCTCCCTGGGGCCAAGGGCCAGCTTTCTGTGCTGGAAGGACTGTGAGGTGGGTGAGCCAGGACCACCCACCATTGACAGACAAAGAGAAATCAAGGCAGGGAGAGGAGGGGGAGAGCAGAGGGGAACCCAGGTATCCCAACGATGCCCCTTCACCTCAAACTGTGACACCTGCTCACGTGTGCTGTGTCTGACATCATCTGAGATGCTGATCAGGGCAAAGTTCAATTAGTGCTCACGACGCCCTTTGAGGCAACACCTGCAGTACTATGGTGAGCCCCTGTCCCCGGGGAAGGGGGCTGGTGCTCTGAAAGGTGAAGCAACTTTCCCAAGGCTACACAGCCAGGAACGGGCTAAGGTAGGACTGGACTCAGGTAATCCAACTTGACTGCCCCCATTCCTAACAGCTGGACGATGCGGGAGGCCCAGCTGCCCAGTGGGCTCCCAAAGGCTCCCAGGTGCTTTGGACATTGACCTGGGCCTGCCCAGTCTTGCCTCCTGGGGCTGCCAAGCCAGGGCCCCCAGCAGCCTGCCTCGTGTTTCTTCATCACTAGGCAAAGGGGCTGCCCAGGCATGGCCAGGTCCACAGCTGCTGGAAAGCATGCAAAGCACCCAGGCAGCAGGGTTGTTCCCATGGAGACAGAAAGGACTCCAACTCACCCTGAAGTACCTGCAGGGAGCCAGATGCCCGACAGCACCTGGAGGCAGAAACCCGAGCCTGGATTATCTCCACTTCCCTCTGTCCCACCAGCCCATCCTCAGGCCTTCTCCTCAGGACCCGCAGCAAGGTGTGAGTTCCAGAAATAAGCCATCCCAGCCCACTTCCCACTCAGCCACCCCCAGAGGGGCCTCTCTGGCTGAAAACAACGCCCGGGGCCAGCAGGCTTGGCACAGCTGTGGCTGTCAGCCTGCCGAGCGCTGTCCGGCCTGAGGAATGTGCAGACCCACATGTGCTGAAGCGTCCCACTGGGGCACAGTGACAGGAAACTGAGCAAAACAGCTCGTTGGCACCAATACGCCCCTCCCACCTCGCAGATCCTGACTTCTGTGGGCTGCTGGCTGCCCTGGTAGTGCAGGCGGCAAGACTGGGCCCTTTAAGCGAGCCAGGCAGTGTTTCTCTGGGCAAATCACTCCCCCTCTCTGGGCCTGTTTCTGCTTCTCTTGGTGGATGAAGGAGGTTGTCCTGCCAAGCTCAGAACCACAGTGATTTTGTGACATGCTCTCCTTTCTGGGAGGACAGTCCATTCTCCTCATGTGGGATGGGGCATGACTCCAAGACACATCGGGCTATCCCAGTAGCAGCCCTTGGCTGTAGAAAGCCACCCCACCCAGTGCTGGGATGAAGGTAACACTTCAGACTTGAAAGGGTGACCAGGAACCTGGGAAAGAGTCGCAGGGCAGCAGCCCAGGGCTGAAGCTTCAAGGCTAAAGTGATTAACTAAAAATATTCATTATCACTTGTCCAGGCCACAGCCCCCTGGCTTCCAGTTTTGAAGGAGAGGTCAGCGGTGGGTGTAGGACCCTGCTCCTGGGTTGACCAATGAGACACACCAATGAGTCTGCTGTTTCGGGTCAAGATCCCAAGACCCCAAGAGAAGTCAACATCCATCTGAGGCTCCCTCAGGCCATGCAAGCCATCTCTGGCCTCACTGCCCGCCCCCCCCCGCACCCCGCTTTAGAGATGTGGGAATGAGGCTCAGAGAGGTTGACCTGCTTGCCAAGTTTGCACAGCCAAGAGGTGTCTGAACGAAACTGAGCATTCGGGGTTGGACTTCCCCTCCTCGCCGCCGCCTGCTCTGCTCTCCCAAGCACTACCGAGCGCGCTCGTGGTGGCCAGGAGCCGGTCGGGTCCCCGCCGCGCGCAAGCCTTGGTGACAGGCCAGCCCACCCCTAGGGGAGGCAGAGGGAAGCCCCGGGGAGGCCCCCGGCCCGCCTGTGACGCGCTGCCCCGGCTTTAGGGCTTTTTCTTGCGGGCTGAAGCTGCCGGGGTTCAAAGGAAAGGCCCGGGAATTTCGCTGCCAG
The DNA here is from genome assembly GCF_001604975.1 of Cebus imitator. Lineage (NCBI taxonomy): Eukaryota > Metazoa > Chordata > Mammalia > Primates > Cebidae > Cebus > Cebus imitator. The sequence goes on along the minus strand of NW_016107367.1, from coordinate 7,908,078 downwards.
CAAGGAACTGTTGGATTTAAACTAAAAATACCCGCCCGCCTGCAGCTGTCACTCCGGGGCCCCCGCCCCCGTGCCAGGCGCGCCTTCCTAGGTCCCCCAGACTTTCGGCGCCCCTGATCCCGGGGCTGTGTCAGAGCGGGACTGGGGCTGAGCACCCGACCCGCCCGGCCCCGGCCCCTGCCCCAGCCCCGGCCTGGCCTCCCTGCCCCACGCCACTTACCCGGCCCGGAGCGTGGAGGAGCGAGGCGCCGCGGGCTGCTGGGGCCGAGCCTCCTTCTCGCCTCCCCGAGTCCCGGGCGGCTCCGGGGCGGGGCGGGGCCGGGGCGGGCCCGGACACCCGCGAGTACCCCCGCCCACGCCAGGACCAGCCCGGTGGCCCGGCGGGAGAGGCCGCGCCCCTCTTCGCGCGCGCTCGGCGGAGGCCTCGGGTGCGCAGCCCCAGCCCGGCGGACACCCTGCGTGGCCCCGGGGACCAGGACCGAAGAAGAGCCTCACCGCTCTCTGTCGCAGACCCGGGGCGGGGGCTAAGGAGGGGTCCTGTCCACTCTGACCTGGAAAGCAGCCGGAGCCCTGGCCCCTGTCCGTCTCCCTCCCACCCCACCCACCCCCTTCTCATCCTAGGGGATGCGCGGAGCTGCCTCTCCCCGGCAAAGTTGGATCTGGGCGCCCAGACTTGGAAGAGGGATTAGGACACCGGCAGGTCTTACCCTCACAGAGCAGAGGTGGGGGCCTAGGCAGGGCACATCGCCCGGAGGCAAGAAATCCAAGAAGAACACGACACCCATCAGCCAGCCTCACGCGGGCAGAAAGGGCGGGGGGGGGCACCCTGTCCATCCTCTCCCACCCCACAGTCCGGGAGTCACAAGGAACATGAATCCCCAAGTATGCCGTGAACCTCCAACAAACCCAGGGCCTCAGAATAAGCCTCCTCTCTCCCTCCCCACCCAGTAGAAACATCCTCCCATCCATCCACCAACCCCTGCTCCTGCCACGCCAACCCTTTAACCTGGTCGCAGAATGTCTAATGTCTAATCTGCCTCTGTGCCTGTGCACATGAAGGCCTGGGGTTTGCTCCACAGCCTCCTGCCACACTTCCACTGCCGGATGGCTGGAAGCCTGCGCACCTTGGCGCTCTCTCCCTCTCCTCCCAGGTCAGCAGTCACTGGCCTTCCCTTGCATCCAGCCGGGCTTTGAACAATCCTGGCCCCCAGCCCTTATCTTTTTCCAAGTAATTACACAGTTGCATGATAGGCTCCACTTCCTCTGGATCAGATGAGCGCCACTAATGAGGGATACAAGTTGTAAAACTGGGTATAATGCAGACTCCACTCATTACAATTTAGGTGCGGCTAGCGATTTTACAGATGAGGATTTAGTAACTGGCCCAAATCCAATGCTTCCGGGAGGGTGTTTTCCTTTTTTTGTTTCTTAGCAGAGATGGCAGATGTTTGTAGAACAGATCTGTGTAAAAGTCAGCGTCCTAAGAGATTGAAATGTAAAGCAGGACAAGATAATGTGGGGTGTGTGTGTGTGTGTGTGTGTGTGCGTCTTTTCCTAATTGAGAGGGAAGTAGAAGAATTAGCCAAAACCCAGGACTCACTCTGAGATAGACCCACACCTCTTAGTTAGATCCTATTTATTAAGCTGTAATTAAGTGTTGAAGATATACACAAGGCCCCTCCCATCCCTGTGACTGACTGCTTCCAAGTATCCTGTTATATGCGTTATTATTTCTGTGACTTCATTAGAGGTGCTGCCCCAGGCCTTGAGGTTACCACCAACTGCAGGGACAGGCGGTGAGTAACAGCGATTATAACGCCTGCATCTGGATCATGGTTTTTGCTTTTCAGAATGCTTTCAAACGTGTCTCCTCATAAATCTCTGCAGACATCCTCCAGGTAGTTAGGAAAAGTTTAATGAGTTTCGCCTGACAAGGGAAACCAAGGTACAAAGAGGTCAGTTGATTTGCACAAGGAGAGAGATGGGTTCCCCCGCTGCTCCAAGGGTGGAGCAGGCCACCGTAACTCAATGTCCCGCAGGAAGAGATGGTTGGGTGCAGTTGGGAGCTCAGGCTCTTGCGCCAAAGTGCCCAGCTTGCAAGGTTCAGCTGATTACTCATACTAGGTTTCCTTTTCTGTTAAATAGATCTAATAATAGGAGCCTATCTTGTATGGTTTGTGCCTGCTGTTTGAGCACCCAACACAGGCAAGCTGCCCTGTTATGGTTCTGGGAATAGTATGATTGCTACGGTTTCTGGCATACCACGTTTCAGTCATTTTTTTTATTTCATTTTAGGTTTTGGGGTACATTTGAAGAACATGCAAGATTGTTGCATAGGTACACACGTGGCAGTGTGATTTGCTGCCTTCCTCCCCATCACCTACATCTGGCATCTCTCCCCTTGCTCTCTCCCTAGCTCCCCACCCCCCACCGTCCCTCCCCTATTTCCCCCCAACTGACCCCAGTGTGTAGTGCTCCCCTCCCTGTGTCCATGTGTTCTCATTGTTCAACACCCGCCTATGAGTGAGAACATGCAGTGTTTGATCTTCTGCTCTTCTGTCAGTTTGCTGAGAATGATGGTTTCCAGGTTCATCCATGTCCCTACAAAGGACACAAATTCATCGTTTTTGATGGCTGCATAATATTCCATGGTGTATATGTGCCACATTTTCCCTGTCCAGTCTATCATCGATGGGCATTTGGGTTGGTTCCAGGTCGCGTTTCAGTCTTTCATCAAACGTTCCTGAGCATCTACTATAGCAAGTCTCTGGGAATATGAAGAAGAATGAGGCATAGACTACCACCTCCAAGGAGGTCAGGGTGCAATAATTCTGTGTCAGGGGACTGTGGCGCACAGAGATGACGGTCCCTTCTGCTGCTGGTCCAGTGCAGAGCACCAGTTCAGAGCAATGGAGATATTCACTTTTTAGGACCAGCTTTGCTACTTGTGTAACTGAGTGAATGGTCACAAGCCATGTGACCTTTTACAACATTGGTTTTCTCATCTGCTAGATGGGGATAGCAATAATTTTTCATAGGTAAAAACACACGTGATAAATGTATTTTACGAAGTGCAAAATACTGTGCAGACAGTTTTATTATTATTGTGATTGCTATTCTCTTGGGCTTTACAGGGCTTGCTGCTTTTCCGAATACTCTCCCATTCCATTGCTTTATTTCTTAGAGTCTCGCTCTGTCACCCAGGCTGCAGTGCTGTGGCACAATCTTACTTACTTACTGCAACCTCCACTTCCCAGAAAAAGCAATTCTCATGCCTCAGCCACCTGAATAGCTGGGACTACAGGCACGCACCACCACACCCAGCTAATTTTCGGTATATTTATTAAAGACAAGGTTTCACCACGCTAGTCAGGCTGGTCTCAAACTCCTGACCTCAAGAGATTCACCCACTCAGCCTCCTAAAGTGCTGGAATTACAGGTGTGAGCCACCATGCCCGGCCACCCATTACTTTTCTTAAGCCTGATATAAACATCACGTCAAAAAGAGAACCCTATTTTTTATTTGATGTCAGTCTTTTTCCTCTCCAAAGTAGTCCATATGGAAGGAAAACAACAGTGGAATACGCAATGCGAAGGGATGGGGGAGTTTGCAACTAGGAAGGGCACAATACCCTCATCTTCAGCATTACCTGCATCTACAGAAGGGAGCAGACATGAAAACCTATCTGGAAAAAAAAATCTGGCAAGGGATTGGGGGAAAAGCCCCTTTGTCGTCTCTGGAATTCAACACAGGAAACCCCGCCCTGAGATCTTCCTTTCAGAAATAGCCCAGAGAGGGAACCACAAGAAGGGCACTGAAATTATGCTGTTAGGAAGTTCTGACTCACTTGGCAGTGGGGGCTGTTTGTGCAACGTACAATATGTCTTCCAAAGAGCGAAGTTTTTACCTCTCTTTTCCTATGTCTCTTCCCTGCAGCCAGCATCTCCACCACCACTCCCGGGGAAGCAGGAATCAATTTAATAAGCCTGGGGAAATTATCTGGGTCTGTTTCACATTTGCTGTTGGTTAGCCAGCTTCAACAGCAATCTGCACGATCCTCATTTTGTAAGCAAGATTTTTTTCAGTTGTTTGTGTTTGTGTTCAGTCTCCACAGATCGGGTACAACAAAAGCTGCAATGGCTCTTTGGGCTAACAAAGCACCTCATGGGTAAACTGAGGCAAGAGAGTAGGGAGGACGGGGATTGCCCAGGGTCCCAGGATAGGAACTGCTGTTCAGAACATTTGCATTCTCATCTCTCCATCCCTAGCCTGGCTTCCCACTTAGTGGTGAAGTAAGTGCTTTCAGTTTAACATGGATGAAAAGCTCATATTATAGGTGCCCGCTTCGGGGGTGCCTCGTCAGAGAGGTCCTGGTCTGAGCATGGAGAGCTGGTTCTCATCCCAGTTCTGCTCTGAACTGTCCCTTCGTCTTTGTTTTTTGTTTGTCAGTTCTCCAAGTGTCGGTCTGTCCTTTCCCACTCGGGTGCTACATGTGCTTCTGGGGTGAGCGGATCCCGCACCCTGGTATGTTAACTTCTCTGGGTAGGTTGCCTCCCCCATGGGCAGCTGTCACTCATCAACTGAGCAGGGGCACCTCTCTGGGTACTCCAGCCCGAGCGACAAAGTGAGACTCCATCTCAAAAAAAAAAGGAAAAACAGAAACAGAAAACATACAAAATCCTTCTGGAAGAGGCCTGTCGTGTTTCTCTACCATTGGGAAGTCCCCCCGTCTACTCTTTCTGCTGCTGCTGGGACCACCTGAAGTGTATGTGGGTTGTTTTTTTTTTTTAAATTAAATGTTTTCTTTTGAGACCACTGTAAATTCACATGCAGTTGTAAGAAATCATACAGAGGTCCCCTGTATGCTTTACCCAGTTTCCCCCAGTGGCAGCATCTTACAAAACAGTGGCACAGTATCACAGCTAGCATACTGACAGACACCATCACCACACAAGATACTTCCCTAACAAGGATCCCGCATGCTCTCCTCCCTCCTTCCCCATCCCCTCCTTCAGCTCTGGCAGCCACTCCTCTGCTCTCCTGTCTATAATTTGGTCATTTCAAGAATGTGATAATCATGGAATTGCATAGTGGGACTGCCCCATCCACTCAGTGTAGTTCTGTGGAGCGTCACCCAGGATGGCTCCTGTATCGAGTCTGTGCCTTCTCATTGCTGAGCAGCAATCCACGGTGTCATGCATCAGGGGCTGGGTCACCATTCCCTGGTTGAAGTGCATCTGGGTTGTTCCCAGTTTTTGTCTATTATCAATACATCTGCTATAAACCTTTTGTACACACGTCTGTGTCAACATAAATCTTCACATCTTAAGTTTCAGCTGTTGGATATAGTACCCACTTATTAATTCACACCACTGGATTTTTCCTACTTTTTCCTAATGATGAACACATCTAGTGATGAGGATGTTTAAGTGTCCAACAGTTGCCTAGGACTGGGTCTTGAGTTGCGTAAATCTAACAAAAGCCAGTCACATGGTTCCTGCCATCAAGGAATGTACAGTCTGTCAGGGAAGCGACATTAAGATACACAAATCATTCACATAACTAAATAACGCTGCATATCATCAAATGTGAGACTGCATAATACAAAAGTGACTTGTAGAGGAATCCAGAGACGGGAGAGAGACATGGAGGCATGAGTGTTTGGGGTTGTCCTCTGGATAAAATGGATTGTGTGAGATATCTCAAATGATGGAAATGATATTTTGCATTTATTAAGGACTTACTACCATCGGCCACACACTGTTCTAAGCCTTTACTTACATTGTCAATTTCATCCTCATCACCACCCTTCAGGATTGCTCCTATTATCATCCTGTTTTCCAAATGAGGGAAAAAAGGTGAAAACTTGGCCATCATCACCCAGTTATGACGTGACTCACCTAGGGTACACACTCAGGAAGTCTCACCCCAGCACCCACACACTTCATCGCCGTGGATTCTGTCTCATAGCATTAGTGGTCATGATTAAATTCCAATCTGTTTTTTTAGGTTATATTTTCCACACACAGCATATACTGATTAGCTATGCTGATCCTTCTGCGACAAGGTTATTGATAAATTCAAATAGCAAAGAAACCGGCACCAGTGTTAGTAATGTAACAGGTGAGAAGTCGTGTGTGTGTGTGTGTGTGTGTGTGTGTGTGTGTGTAAAAAGCAAGCCTGAAGCCTCCAGTTATGTAGATTATCTGCATAGGCAGCAAAACACGCACACAAACATGCACCACACACATCAAAGTTCCCAGCACGGTTTGATAAGGCACACAGAGGCAGCTGAGCCCATTTCAGATAATGAATGTGGTTTTGTATTCTCTGAATTGTGACATACCAGGAAAGTCACTTCCACATTCAGCTGCCTCCTCGGTTGCTAAACACACAAGATGTGGGCTTGCTCTTCACTCACAGCACGGATGGCTGCTCACTCTTGAGCTGTATCATTTGGTTAAAACAACAGCATACTAAGAACCTGGCATGTTTGCTTGTTTTTGTTTTGAAATATAAATGCAGCCTTGATAATGTTGGTGTTTCCAACGATGGGGTGGGTGGCAGAGTGAAAAGCTCCCTGGATCAGCATCTTCTGACTTGCTGTCTCTCTGGGCTGTGCATTCCCCTGTTGGCTGGGCAGAGGCGAGCCATCTCACCTCCTCCTGTCTCCACATTTATAAAATGTGGCCAGTTCTTCCTGTTTTCCCTGTAAGAGCTGTCATGAGATTCACATAAAGATGATGAAATGCACAACAAACTTGAGGTTCAGTGCAAATGTGTACTACCATCGTAAATTAAATCCTCCACTTACTCTGATTCCAAAAAATGCTTCACGACAGACACTAACCAGGAAGAGGCTGTAAGGAAGACTTCCCACTAAGGAGGAAAATGAAGCTTTGTGGTTTTTTTTTAATCCCTAGAGACATGTTTTTGAAAATTCCTGAAGCATCCTCTCCTTGCTTTGACAAGCGTGGCTGTTCTGAACATGTGATCATCTTAGAAATGCTATGTGATAGGCAGAGTGCCCAGGAAGCCGGGAGGCTCTGAGCCCAGCCCTGGCAGACTCGCAGAGGCGTGGCCTTGGCACCCTCTTTAGGGCACCGGAACCCATGCAGGGTATTGCATCATCCCCACCCATTCCCTATGAGCCATCGGCAATGGGCTCTTTGGGGAAGCCTCTATCCAAGTGGCAGGGGCTGGTACCAAATAGGTCCATGTATCTTACAAAACCTGCTTCTCTTGATGACAATTCTTGACAGCTCAGGACACTTCCCTAATAGAGAACACTGTTTCATTGCGGTAGTTCCGAAACCTTAGAATCCTACCGCCAACAACTGGCACTGAACACATGCAGAAGAAATGTTTTCCGACCGACTGCCACAAGTCCTTGCAATTGCAATAGCTGCAGCACCTGGCCTAAGGTTTTAAAGAATTTTTATCCTCAATTTCTTCTTTGATGTTGCAGATTTGGTATACAGAGAAAACCTGCCGGTGTCACTAAATGTACCTCCTGGTTAATTGAAAAGCCCTATTCCGCAGACAGAAGCAACTGCTATAAATAGGCGAGAGAGAAGGCGGCACACACATCCTGATGTCCTTGAGTATTTCAGAGGTCCCGGCTAGCACCATGCCGACGGGATGAGTGCACCAGCTTCGGCAGTCAGGCTTGTCATCATCCAAACGGAAACGTTTGTGCAAATTTACTGGACTCCATCTGCTCTGTTCACCAACTACAGAGATGGCCTACAACAAAGGTTCACGCACAGACAAAAATGACAGATTCACTGGCCCGACTCCATCGTGTTGCAGAGCCCCTTAGGGGTTAAGTGAAGTGCCCAAGGTCAGCAAACACTGATTGCATCAGCCCACACTGTTTACCTCCATTACCAAATCAAAGAGACCCTGTGCCCTTACCTGGATTCTCTCTGTGGCTTTTTTTTTTTTTTTTTTTTTTTTCCCGAGACAGTCTTGTTCTGTTGCCCAGGCTGGAGTACAGTGGTACAATCATAGTTCACTGCAGTCTAAAACTCCTGGGCTAAAGTTATCCTCCCACCTCAGCCTCCCAAGTGGCTAGGACTATAGGCACACGCCACTGTGCCCAACTAGCTTTTAAAACTTTTTCTAGAGATGGGGCCTATGTTGCCCAGGCTAGTCTAGAACGCATGGCCTCAAGCAATCCTCCTGCCTCAGCCTCCCAAAGCGCTGGGACTCCAGGTGCGAGCTCCCACGCCCAGGCCCCTGTGGCTTCTGGTAACTGCCTCTTCCCTGAAGCACTTGCTCCCAGTTCTCCCCATGGCCTGTCCTTCCCCAGCGACAGGCCTTCCCCAGGATTTCTCTACACTTCTTCTTACCCTCGCTCCCCAAATCTCCTTTATCAATAAATCCAGACCCGCAGAGGCAATCATCTGCATAATCTCTCCCTTTATTTCACACATAACCTGATGATTTAGATGTTCCTGAAGCACCTGGAAATAGAAGTGCTCAAAAATAATTATGACCTTACCTTTCCAATCCTCCTTCCCCTCCCTGTATTCCCCGTGTCAGCAAGTGTAGTCAGTGGCTAAGCAAAACCCTGGGAATAAACCTGAATCTTTCCCTCTTCCTCCCCACAGTCAGCCAGTCACCAAATACTGTCATCCTTACCTTCCAAGAACTCAGCTTGCAGCGGTGCCCTTCCCCCATGCTTTCTACCCCAAAGGTTAAATCTGATGACCCTAAGTGGCCCTGTTAGCTCGGGCACCTCCAATCCATCCTCAACCCTCCTGCAAAGGTGATCTCTCAAGCACTCCACAGCTTACACTCCTCCTGAGACCTTCCCTCATCCAGAGGAGAGCCTAAGGCCTTGCCATCTGTCCTCACCTCAGCTACGTCCAATCCTGCACTTCTCAAGAAATGGCCTGGCATTCCCCCAGCAGGCCCAGGGGCCTTTTGCCTTTGCCCTGGTTGCTCCCTCTTCCTGGAATGTCCCTCCCTTTTATATAGAGGCACTTTACTCTTCTTTCAAAACTCAGCTCAAGGGTCACTCCGCTACTGAGCTTTCCCATCCCTGAGCGCTCACTGAGCTTTTCCCAGAGCCCCATTCCCCTCTCCAGTTCTCAGGTGCATTCTGGCATCTGTCCCCATCACAGGACAGCGAGGTCGTTGGGATTTGGGAGTGGATGACTCCACTCTGTATCCTGCTTAGCGCAGAGCCTGTGGACATATCACTGAATGTTTCTCCACCTCCTATGGCACCTGTGGCCAATATTATGAGTTTCACGCCATTTGGGATTTGCTGAGGTACTGCTCTGTATTGTTCACCATGCTATGTGGTCTTTATACAAGAATTATGTATCGAACATATAGTAAGTCCCAGGGATGGCACTAGGGCACCAGGTTACAAAAATGAATCCTACCCAACTAGAAGCTGATGGCCTAGTATGTGTGCGGTGGAGGGGTGGGGAAGGAATCCATCGATGAAACTGCAATGCACACACTCCCTGCAGGGGTTCTGGTCCCCAACCACTGTGAAACAGGGCTGGGCAGTAGGATGAGTGAGGTGGTTATATTCTTTGACGCTAATTGTGTCCTGGGTTGACATCAGCATTTGCAGAACCACTTTATGGACGGCACTTTGTGACTTAATGTCAGCTGAGCTCTCTCATCAAGCCCATTTGGTTTATACAGTTAGAAAAATTCAACTTTACACCAATATTATTCAGTCCCTCACCACGTAATGAAACGTACTACGTATTTCCAAGGGGTCTTCCATGAACTAATGTGATGTACGTAACAGAATGTTTACCTGGCACAATGGAGTATTCTTTTTTTTTTAACGTAGCCTTAACTTTAAGCTGTGTGTGTGTGTGTGTAGTTGTTATTGGCAAGCTAAAATAAACTGCATGTTTCCTTGACTTCTTATTCAGAGTATGTGGAAAATAACTTTTTTCTTGGTTACTTGAAAGCATTATACAAGGCACTAATTCACAAGGAACGGTCACAGGTGAAGGCTGTTCGCCCCTTCTTATATCAAATGTCCCAGAATGCTGCTTTCTACAAAGAATCCCAGAATGTGTGCTTCTTGTGCTTCATCTTTTCCTTACCATTGCTTCTTCCTTTCAGTGTGAGCCTTTCAAATTTACTGCTTCTGATCTGTTGTGGCTATATTAGAAAACTAAGTAAGCTAGCTATTCCCTAAAATAAGAATAGCACTTGGGTGAGAACTGAGAGGCTTTTCCTAGAATTGGGCAAAATGATTAATTCCCAGACACTGTATAATTCCAGGGCAGCCCTTATTGGCTCTTGCCCCAGCTTCCTAAGTAAAATAGACTAGTGCCCCCTACCTGCCTTGCCAGGAAAGACAGAGACTCATAAAATGTCAAAGAACATGTGCTTCTCAAAACCAGAATGACTTTGAAAGATGTATTATTTTCTGAACACAAGCAAAAATTCCTTCAAGTAAGAGGATATTATTTGCTCTGTAATTAGACAGCCAATAGTCTGTGTGGATTATCAGGGAGCTGTGGCTGCACAGTATACAGAGAGATGAACCAGTGGGAGTATCACATCCACTAGACTGACATGTCCCCAGGGCTGTACTCATACACACTCGATATGAAAATACCACATCACTGTGTATCTCGAGAGGGAAGGTTTGCCAATATAACAGCTTCTCCTCAAAATTTGAATTTGTATTAAAAGACAAAATCTTTTGGTCACCCAATTTTTCCTACATAATAAAACTTATGCAAAAAAGTTCTCCATTTTTTTTAACAGAATGTAACTGTTTTATGATAGTCTTTTTTTTTCTTTTTTTTTGGAGATGAAGTTTCACTCTTGTTGCCCAGGCTCGAGTGCAATGGCGTGATCTTGGCTCACCGCAACTTCCGCCTCCTGGGTTCAAGCGATTATCTAGCCTCAGCCTCCTGAGTAGCTGGGATTACAGGCACCTACACCATACCTAGCTAATTTTTTTTTTGTATTTTCAGTAGAAATGGAGTTTCACCATGCTGGCCAGGCTGATCTCACACTCTTGACCTCAGGTGATCCACCCATCTCAGCCTCCCAAAGTGCTGGGATTGCAGGCATGAGCTACCATGCCCAGCCTTATGATAGCATTTTATTAAAACACTTTGAAATTATAGCTCACTAAAGTTTGATATTAACAATATCTCACTAGGATACATTTTCAAAAAATATAAAGTTTGGAATTAGCAAATGGGATTTTTCTGCCTATAAAAGGAGAAAAAAATATTTATAATCCTCCAATTTCTTCCAGCGAAGGAACATGAACAATTAATGCCTCATCCCATTTCTAACTTGAATCATCCCTTCCTTCCCTGCAATGAAACTGAGGTGAATTTCTTTTTTGCTAGATGAAGAACTGTTTTCTATTTATTTATTTAATTAATTTTTGAGATGGAGTCTTGCTCTGTCGCCCAGGCTGGAGTGCCGTAGCGCGACCTTGGCTCTCCGCAACCTCCACCTCCTGGGCTCAAGCAATTCTCTTGCCTCAGCCTCCTGAGTAACTGGGATTACAGGTGCCCGCCACCACACCCGGCTAATTTTTGTATTTTTAGTAAAGCTGGGATTTCATCATGTTTGCCAGGCTGGTCTCAAACTCCTGACCTCATGTGATCCACCCAACTCGGTCTCCCAAAGTGCTGGGATTATAGGCATGAGCCACGGCGCCAGGCGTAGATGAACTATTGAAGAAGGCTAGAGCAATGGGTTCCCACAATAGCAAGACTGCATTTTGAAGGCATTTAATTATTAAAGCTCAAAGATCTGACTCATCATAAAGTGTATTTACGGCCTTGGCAATACATTTTAGCAATCATTCAAAAGAAAACAATTAAACTTCCTAAATGTTCTTCTGGCAAACTCAGCGACTATCAGAGGGAGACAGAAACTTCTGCTAACAGATAAATCTTCCTAACAGGTTTGACACACAGCAGCACTGGTTCCTTATTCTTTCCATTCTGTGATCTAGGAATCTTTTCAGATCTTTGGAATGTAATAATCTGAGTTATAGAAACTATCTGCTGGTTAAAATAAACACACAATACTACAAAACACTGTCATTAAACAGGCAGTTGGGGAAAAGTAAACAATTCTTTCATCACCTTTAATCAAAAGGTTTAACAAGTTTTATGATTACCACTTAATTCTTAATATCACTTTATGGGAGCTATGATTCAGGCCCATGTCTTTATTATTAAATAAGACTCACAACAGAATGAAGTCCAGCAGATGTATGACCTAAGTCCAGCAGCTGAGGAGGTTGGTACTCAATTTGAGAAAGCAGCTGTCAGAAACAGCAGGCTATGGCTTAGATTTTTTTGACTCAATTTTTGGTTTTCTGTTGGCTTTTTTGAGACAGAGTCTCGCTCTGTCACCCAGGCTGGAGTGTGCAGTGCAGTGGCGCGATCTCAGCTCACTGCAACTTCCACCTGCTGGGTTGCAGCAGTTCTCCTGCCTCAGCTTCCCGAGTAGCTGGGACTACAGGAGACAGGCACCCACATCATGCCTGGCTAATTTTTTGTATTTTTAGTAGAGACAAAGTTTCGCCATGTTGGCCAGGCTGGTCTTGAACTCCAGGCCTCAGGTGATCTGCCAACCTCGGCCTTCCAAAGTGCTGGGATTACAGGCATGAGCTACCATGTCCGGCTATTAGATCTGAGAAGTTTTTGTCATTTTAATTTTACAAAGCACAAAAATTACCTGTGTATCTACTATATAGCTGATTTGCTGCAGGACTTGTTGGTGATGCTATGAATCAGCAGGAAAATAGACACTGCATGTGAAAGCAACAAAACTTAGACACACAAGTGCTAATGTGGCTCAACAACATATTATATTAGAAAAAACAATTTGGAGACCAAAATGTCTGAGAACAGTTATGCTAGGGTTAACGAAAGGTTCTAATAAATTTACGTATATACACAAAAGTTTAACAAAAAAGTACAATCTATGCAAGATAACATTTAGGGGTAAATATTTAGGAGCAGAGAAAGTACACACAGATTCCTTACAACCCTGCGGCCTTTCTGTGAAGAAATTCATCTGGGCTTTTCATCAATGCTACCTGCCTCCCACAGTCTATCCTAGACTGAACTAACCCAATCTACAGCACGCCCTTTCTTTTCAGTGACCCAGGGACTCAGGGCAGGCAAAGGGAGCAGGGCCTGTGTGACACAGAGGAGGTTGGCCTGCCTTCCTGTTTCCAGGCTGTCTCTAAGATGTGGGCAGCAGGGATGAGTAAAGCCGAGGCCACTCCTATAGCCAAAGTATTAATAAACCAGCGGCCTTGTCAGAAAGAGGTAATCAAAATCCAACAAGCACATCTGTCTCTGCATTAGGGACTAGAAAAACTGAGGGCTGGATTTTGCTTGCTTCTTACACATTACATTATGTTTGGTGTTGTCAGGGAATCCAATTAATTCCAGGATTGCAGTTACACTCTAAAACTACTAGATGATAGCTAAGGGCACCACAGAGAAAGCTTTCAGGTTCCAGCTGAGGTCAACAGAGCTCTGGGTCCCAAATGCTATTTTAGCTTAGGAATGTGTGGTGGATCAGCCCCTTGCACAATCCCAGCAACTACTCTGCCCTTACTATGACATTTGCAGAATGTTTTGGCCAGCTCAGACAGACACTTTTGTACCATGTTCTCATGCAAACACACCCTCTCATTTTCTAGGAACAGGCCATTGTTGAACAAACAACACAGCACTGAGTATAAAAGAAACAGGGCCGGTGCGGTGGCTCACACCTGTAATCCGAGTACTTTGGGAGGGCAAGGCAGGAGGACTATTTGAGACCAGGAGTTTGAGACCAGTCTGGGCAACCTACTGAGACCTCATCTCTGTACAAAGTAATTTTTTTAAAAAGTAAAGGAACAGAAACACTGAAATGTGCAGTGCTCAGATAAAGCATCACCTTCAGTTCAATAACCTAAACTCTAGTTCTTCATTTGGGGCCGATAAAGGGAAGAAGCTATCTTAGATTTACACTATTAATCCAATGGTGAATCTGTTTTTGGACAAGTGGATAGAAAACAGGAGTTTTACCAAATATAGTGAAGCCTTATCTAAAAATAAACACATGGGTAGAAAAATATATTTAGGATGCCTTAGTCAGCATGTTAATCCATCCTGTTACTCAAATCCCAGGATTCTCAGAAATTTCTGTACTTCCCACCCTCACCTCTTCATTAACGTCCACAGGGTGCAAAGCCATCGCAAACTAATACAAGCCATTTACTCAAAACATCCAAAGTGTTCGGCCATAGATGCAGACTGATGACATCTGTTTATTTAAGAAGTATATTTTGTCATGTTTTCATCATAGGATGAAAGAGGAATCTCAAAACCAAAATGCTAAATTATATGCAAAAGTCTGCTACTTTGGATGCAATACTTTGCATACTGTTTTGTTTCTTAAGATCACTGATGTTTGGCACTAAATATTTCACTGTATTTTGGGTTGTTTTATTAAACATTTAAATTTAGATGTACTGTTTCCATTTCTTTGGTTCAGATACACGATCTGTTTCCTGCCCTTGGTCATGCTATCAAAACAGCTCCTTGAAAGAGCACCCACATGCTTTTCTATATCCTCAGCATTTCACACACTGTATGTTCTTATCATATTCTACAAAAACATGGCAACTTCACCATGATTTAGCAAAACACAGGCTTTGTACTCTTCCTTTTCAACAATCACTTTTATTAATCTTTAATGGCAGCTGCATTCTCAATGTAACACAATGTTCAACAACTGAAAAAGAAAACTGTGTTTCTGAAGCCAATATTATACATTAGGTAAGAATAAGATACTCCTCATTACTGCTCTCAGAATGTTAAGTTTGTCAATTCTTCTCCTGCTGGCAACCAATACAAAAGCAGAATTAGACAGTTTAGAGTGGGAAATGAGAAGGATGTCGGAATCAAAACAGACACAGAGAAGGCCATAAAGAGTCTGCAAGCATAAATGCCTGATAACAAAAACTATCACAAAAGATTGCAAAACCATGATGCTGCACAAAGGCCATCTCAATCTTACACAAAAAATACTTCTGCAATGCCTGCCAAGCAACTGCCTCTCCAACCTGGGACTGGTGTCACCTTTCTTACTGATCCTTGTAATCAAAAATCATTATCTCAAAACAATTATGTAACCCTCCTCATTTTTCCTTTAAAGACCTTTGTCTTCCTCCATCTCCCAGGATACACCCGGTTAACTATGACATCTATTTTCCCATTATAAGGCTCCATTCCTGAATAAATGCCATTTTCTTTTAGGGAGCCTCTCTCTGCTCGTTAAGTTGACAGCAATAAATAGTTTAGGTTTTGGGGAACAAATCACGAATATTTACTTAAAAACAAACAAAAAACTTATAACAGGCATGAATGAAAGGTTATTTTGGAAAGAATTTAATATATTCTCTATTGTTAAGTGCACCAGATGCTGAACTTCTGAAACAACAATTACGCTTCGGCATAATAGCATTTTCTACATATTTCTGTTCATGTTGCTTGTTCCTCTGATTTACCTCGAATCAATGAATCTGAAAAGCAAAAAGATTCTTTAAGCACCTGGTAAATTTCAGGTCCCACATTAGAAAACGAGCAAGCATCAGTAATATTGATGGGGGTGAAAATATAACATTGAGACTTCTGGGTAATGTCCCAAGTTTACTTTCATAGTTTACTAGGCTAAAGTTTCATGCTGAATGAATATCTGAAAGACTCAGTCACTGACATGTGCTGATTTTCTGATTTTAAATTTGAACACTCCCAAAGCATAAACAAATCACCTCCAGCAACATTGTAAAAAAATACTCCAAGTTTAAAAAGAAAAGAAACTTGTAGCAGTACTTAGTGTCCAACAGAAAGCACTCCATCTGCTAAACAATATCTCGACTGCAAAGCTTCTCTTACTGTTGGTGGATAGATAATGACATGGTCCCGTCATTACCACCGTGGCAACAGTGACTAGGAACTATCAGAGGAAAATTGCACATGGAACCGCTGGTTCTCGAGCAGGCATGCCTCAGCTTCCTCTGGAGTATGCTTTTTCTGCAAGTCTGGTGTGCTCTAGGGTACTACCAACCCTGCGCCGCTCCAAGACTACAGATTATGTGGCAATTCCACTGAGCCCTGCTCTTCCGGATTTATTCTTCCCACCAACGGGAGCACCTACCACATTCTAAGCACCGTCCTAGTCACTGAGGATACAGCCGTGAATAAAGTTGAGTGCCTGGTAGGGAAGTCAACAAACAAGCTAGTAAATACTGTCTGTGTCAAGCAATGGTAAGTACAAGGGAGAACAGAGCAAGCAATGGGCCTACGGAGGCTTTCTTTTTCTCCTCGGCGCTCCCACACTGCTTTGTAGCTGCTTCTCATTTCTCCCGCTGGCTGCAAGCTGTAGGCACCAGGGCTCTCCGGACATTCCGCGCTGGCACCGCGCCTAGCACCCAGCCACTGCTCAGGAAACGTTTGTGGAACGAACGAATTCACTTCTTAGCTCCCACCGAACAAAGCTTTCCCGAGTCTAGGCCCAACAGCTTAAAAGGGCTGGAGGAAATCAGCTGGGCATGGTGGCGCGTGCCTGTAATCCCAGCTACTCAGGAGGCTGAGGCAGGAGAACTGCCTGAACCCAGAAGGCAGAGGTTGCGGTGAGCCGAGATCGCGCCATTGCACTCCAGCCTGGGCAACAAGAGCGAAACTCCGTCTCAAAAAAAAAAAAAAAAAAAAAGGGCTGGAGGGCCAACGAGTCCGGAAACTCAGAGGCTGCCGGGCGCGGTGGCTCACGACTGTAATCCCAGCACTTCAAGAGGCCGAGGCAGGAGGATTCCTTGAAGCCCCAGGAGTTCGAGACCAGCCTGGCCAACAAAGTGAGACACCGCCCCCGCCTCCACTTCCGTCTCTACAAAAAGAAAGGAAGAAAACAGCCAGAGAAAAACACACAGACAAGAGCGCTTTACAAACTTTAAAAAACTAAAATTCTTCGAGAGGAAATAATCGCGCGCCAGAGGCGGGAGCCCCAGAGCCTCAGCTCCCACGTGACGGTAAAGGCGAAGAAGAGTCCAGGAGCGGAAGCTAAGGCCCAAGCGCTGGGACCCCGGGCAGGCTCCTGCTCCCCGCCGCGAAGAACCGCATTCGGCCGCGGCGCTCCCCGGAGACGCTCACCTAAGCTGGGAGAGGCGGATACCGGCCCGGCCTAGCCTCGCTACCTCCCAAGAGACAGGCACCAAATGCGAGCCAACCGCGTTGCCATGGCAATTCCACCGCCGCTAACACCGGAACCGGAAACTTCATCTGGAGGTGACCCTTTCCCGGCGTTCCGTGGAACAGGCGAGCCCTGCGCCTCTCCCAGGGGTCTACGAGTATCCCAGCTGGCCCCATTGGCTCATGGGAGGAAAGTCGTCTTCCCTCTTATTTTGCCTCTCGTTGCCCAGCAAGCGTGACCCTGATGGACATCCACTCTGTCCAATAAACTAACAAAGCGGTTGCCTACTGCCAATAGTAATGCAATAGGATGCGGCTCTGGCATAAGGCCCACCTCCCAGCTGCCAGGCGGGACGAGCAACGTGATTGGTAGAATCGAGTATTGCCGGTCAGTGTTGTCCAATCACGGAGGGCAGTTTAGAGCAGGCCCAATGAGGGCCACCGGGGGACGGGCCGGACTGCCGCGGGCCGGGGAGGGCTCCGGGTGGTCAGCTTAGGGCCCGGGCCATCGTGGGCTCCGGCGAGCGTGCGGGGATGAGCGGGTCCCTCCGCCGAGCGGCGGCAGCTCTGCTCCGCTGGGGGCGCGGCGCGGGCGGCGGCGGCCTTTGGGGTCCGGGCGTGCGGGCGGCTGGCTCGGGCGCGGGCGGCGGCGGCTCGGCAGAGCAGCTGGACGCGCTGGTGAAGAAGGACAAGGTGGTGGTGTTCCTCAAGGGGATGCCGGAGCAGCCCCAGTGCGGCTTCAGCAACGCCGTGGTGCAGATCCTGCGGCTGCATGGCGTCCGCGACTACGCGGCCTACAACGTGCTGGACGACCCGGAGCTCCGACAAGGTCAGGCCCGCGTGCTGAGCAGGCGCCCTCCGCCCCGGGCCCAGGAGCATCGCTGCACGAGGCCGAGGGGTTCTGCCGCGCCGGGCTGGGGAGCGAGGCTCCATCGGCCGGGGTCTGTCCGGAGGTTCGAGCTGGGTTAGGGCCGGGAGCACTCTCCTGGAGTAGAGTCTGGGCTGAGGGTGTGGTTGATTTGACTGGGTCTTGAGGATCTGGGACTCTGATACTGTTGCCAACTTGAGCAGTAGGTAAAGTCCTAAGGGTTCACTTATCCTCACTTCGAGCTAAAATAGGCGTTTCGGGGCGACTTGTCAATGGCTGGCTCCGAGGAGGGTGGCCCACAGCCTGACTCTGCCCTCCACGGTTGGGGAACGCAAAGTAAGGACCCACTGTAAGGCACTTTCGGGGACAGTTTGGGGAGGTTGGAAGCCATTGGCCTGCTCGTGGGTAAGGGTCTGGGGCTGTCGTTGGTGGGGAGAGGGCTGAGATTGCTATTGAGGCTAGTGAGGTCGGAGGCCGGCCTCTCTTGGCACGTGGCTCGGGGTGTCAAGCACTATTCTCTGTGGTTGCCACAAGCAAAGGGTTGGGACTGCTGTCGGCTGGCCTTAGGATCTGTGTTGGGGGTGGAAAGTCATGACATTTGGCTTTAGATACTCAAGCACAGGGCTGAGTGTGTGTGGGCCAGGGCTTGGAGAGGTTTGTGGGGAAAAGCAGCAGCCGTGGCTCTTGAGCCCGGGCTAACTCAGGGTTCTCAGCCTTGCAGCCCAGGGGGCCAGTGGGCCAGAGGCCAGAGGGGTCAGGCCTGGAGGAGAGGCTGCAGGTAATTAGCATCTTTTCCAAGTACCTCACATGGGTTTGCTCATCTGGTTGGGGAGGAGGAAGAGGCCAGGCACAAGGGTCTGGTCCTTGGCCAGGATGGTCAGGATTGGTGGAGAAATGAGAAGGCCATACCTGTTCCTTCTAGAGAGTGACTTAGGGTACCTGCATCCCAGTCAGAGACTTTCAGTGACTGAGTCCTTGCATGTCCCTAGCTAAAAAGAGGTGTCAGGTGTTTGCTAAAAATAGTGCCAGGTTCTCTGTTATTCTAAATTTGAAATTACTAATCATGGCCATTCCTTACATTCATGAGAGGAATGGCCATGATTAGTAATTTCAAATTTAGAATAACAGAGAACCGAAAAGCTTTGTGCTGAAATCCTCTTTGTGGCTAGTCAGGTTTATAACTTAGACAAGTCACTTAACTGCGTTTTCCTTCAGTAAAATGAGGATAATGAGACAACGAGGCAAAGTTTTTGTGAGCAAGACAGGAAGTAAAAATTATAGAAAGTGTATATCATCTTATCTGGCACGGAAAGCACCCAGTAAATGGTAACTGTCTTAATATTAGGACTTTATACTTTTCAAATGTATTTTTTCCCAGATTATCTAATCCTTAGAAACTCTTGGTGCTGACTGATCCTCCATTTGCTGTAGGTGATGGTGGTGATGGGCGGGCCCAGGAGGCATGTGAGGAGTGCAGAGAGCAGGTTGAAATGGCCAGGCATATTCCCATGACCCTTTTGTCTTGCTGGTCAACTAGAATGCCACCAGTCACTGACTCAGTTTTATCATGTACAAGGCAAGGGACCTGCAGTCTTCCTTCAAAGACAGCTTCTCTGCTTAAAAGAGGAGTACCTGTTTGGCAGTCTTTTAACAGAGACCTTGCAGGGGGTCCCCTGCAAATTGCCCATATGGCATTAGTAAAAAGTTGCGTTGTTATCTTGCCTAGTATAATGTTTTGAGGGTCTTTGGTTTGTGAATTTATTTTCCCTTGTTTACTGTAACTGGAAATGGGATATGCTGGAATATAGCTAATAAACTGATAAGAGCAAAAATAAGAATGTGTACTGATAACATTTTATTTTTCTGTCTTCCATCCAAGTCTGGTGTCTGGTTTCTGAGCTTACATTCTTAAGTGTTCAGACAGCAGCAACAGGAATTTAACCCTTACATTTCTTGACCATTGCGTTTGATCAGATTGCTATTTTGGTTAATAAATATGTTGCATATATATATTGAATATAGCATACACCTCTTTTATTGATTAGAAAAGTAAAGACTAGTGTAAGTACTAACATTTGGACCGGGGCAGGGGGGTAAAAGCAGGTTCTCAAAATGGGGATTAGTTCAGCCAGGGTGTTAAGACACTTCCTCTCTTCCCTCTACCCTTTTATTTACCAAAAGCAACTAACGGGCTGTCTGATGCTTGCTTTTGCCAGCCAAAGCTATATCTGTGCACCAGATCCAAGGTCATTTCTAGTAATAGGAATGAGGCTCTTGCAAAACTGGCCTTTTGTCAGTTTTTATGCCAAGGAGACCTGAACTTTACAAAGGGCCCAAGCTGGAGGAAAACATTCTTTCCTGGTTTTGGTAACTGGGTTCCCAGGAGTGTGATGCAGATAGATCTTGAGACTGTGACCCAAGGAACAAAGGTGACTGTGAGGCAGCACCATGTTCTGGCCTTCTCAAGACCTTCTTGTCCTTTTCTTTTTATCTGGAATGCACACAGAAGACAGTCACAAAGGGATGAGGTCCCAGCTGACTGACATCATCGTTTCCTAATCCTGGTCTTAATAAAGGAACATACGCTCATGGAAGCAACTTAACAAAACGCTGAAAAGTTTAAAGAATGAAAATCACCTGTAATTTCATGGAAACCACTGTATTAACGTTTGGATTTAGTTCTTAACAGTTTTTTTTTTTTAAAACACACTGAGATCATGCTTGTCTATACATAGTATCTTGCCCTCCAGAGACCAGGGAACATGTCTTATACAACTGCCCGTGGCACTGTGTGTACTGCTTATGCAAAGCAAGCTTTCAGTGAGCATTTTAATAAATAAATGCTGCATTTATTTATCATTATATTGCAAACTCTGGCCTTAAAGACTTTATAAATATCTGTAAATTGCTACCAACTTAGATCGTCATTGTAGTCCTTGCATCTGGAAGAGTGACACAATAGGGACTCAAATATTTGTTGAATAAATAACCATATCCTATTGTTGAATGCTTATTAAGCATTTGAAAATATTTCCAACTTTTTCAGTATCAGGCAATTTAAGACAGTAGTGAAATACATGTCATGCTGGTAAACCTATAAGTCAGGTAACAAGTTGTGTGTATGTGCTTGTGTGGTGGACATGTGGTATGCTGCAGTTGGGGGTATAAAATGGTACCAAGGAGGAGTAACTGTCAGTAGTGCCCAGTCAAGCTCCTGGTGAACAGAGCCTAAGGCCCAGCTGCGTGACTCCTAGGTATATATTCTAGAGACAGGCATCTGCAAACCTACTCTAGTAAAGAGCCAGAGAGTAAGTACCTCAGGCTTTGTGGGCTGTGTGGTATTTATCACATCTATTCAAGTAACTCTGCTGTTATATAGCCTGAAGTCAGACATGAGCAATACGTAGATGAATGAGCAGGCTGAGTTCCAACAAAACTTTATTTATGAAAACAGGAAGTAGACTGGATTTGGCCTGAAAACCATAGTTTATCCACCCCTGGCCTAGAGACTTGAGTTCTGCATATGTGTGTTAGGACTTCAGTCCCCAACCCCCAGGCCAAGGAACCAGGCTGTACAGCAGGAGGTAAGCGGTGGGCAAGTGAGCTTAACCGCCTGAGCGCCGCCTTCTGTCGGATCAGCGGTGGCATTAGATTCACATAGGAGCACAAACCCTGTGGTGAACTGCACGTGTGAGGGGTCTAGGTATGAGAATGTAACTAATGTCTGCTGATCGGAGGTGGAACAGTTTCATCCTGAAACTGTCCCCACCCTTCCCTGGTCTATGGAAAAATTGTCTTCCACAAAACCAGCCCCTGGTGCCAAAAAAGGTTGGGGACCTCTGTGTTATGATACCTGTGTCAGGGTGCTCATTGCAGCGTGGCTTGCAGTAGTGAAAAACTGACAGAAAGGAATCTTGGTCTGTTAGTAGTAGACCGGATAGACAAACTAGTCATATGGTGGAAAGCTAAATCATAAACTAAACTAGATCTAGATGTATTTAACATGGCTGAATCTCAAAAATACAATATTTAGTCAAAAAGCAAGTTGTAAACATGTAATTATGGCATAATACCATTTGTATAGGAAAATGTTAAAGGTATAAAACCGTCCCATGTATTACAGATATGTATGCAGTGCACCTGTAGCTCACGGGTAGGAATGACAGATAGATGGCAGCTGCAGGGTAGAGGCTGCCCCTGGTGAGGGAGTCAGGTAACATGTTCAGAGCCTGGGCATTTATACTCCTGGAAGCCTGGATATAAATCCTGGTTTCACTGCATGCTGTCACTGTGACTTTAGGTAAGTTACTTACCTTCTGAGCCTTAGTTTCTTCATCTGTAAAGTAGGGATAATTGTACCTGCCTTGCCAGATTTTTGTAAAGATTAAATAAGATTATTTTTGTAAAATACTTAAAGAGTGTGAAACTAATCCTTAACTCAATAAATGGTTTGTTTGTGTTTTTTTGGGACAGAGTTTCACTCTGTTGCCCAGGCTGAAGTGCAGTGGCGCAATCTCGGCTCACTGCAACCTCTGCCTCCCGGGCTCAAGCTACTCTCGTGCGTTGGCCTCCCGAGGAGCTGGGATTACCGGCATCTACCACCATGCCTGGCTTATTTTTCTATTTTTATTAGGGACAGGGTTTCACCATGTTAGCCAGGCTGGTTCAAACTCCTGACCTCAGGTGATGCACCAGCCTCGGCCACGCAAAGTGCTGAGATTACAGGAGTGAGCCACCACACCTGGCCTGAATCGTATTTTTATTACTTTATGGCATACTCAATCACTTTTTCTTGCATGATGTTCCTATTCTTTTTCTATTGCATATTTTTCGCAGAAAAGCATTACTAGGCAGGGTGGGTGGTAGAGGATATTGGCATGGAGAAAATGTCCACATTGTACCTGGTCCTATGCTAGGAGCTCAACTCAGTTCATTGATTACATATCATTTAATCTTCATAATAAATCTGTAAAGCGTATATTCTCATTTTACAGATGAGGAAACTGAATCTAAGAGATTAACAGATTTGTCTGAGACTCCATTTACAGGCTAGCAGACTAGATCTACTGACCCGTAAGCCTGTGTCTTGCCCACTCCACCCTAGGTTTTGCTTTTCCTCTAGTGAGGATCTGCTGGTTTCCGTGCTTTCAGCTCAGCTCATCTTATCTCGACTTAACGCCATTCTCTGAATTAGGGAATATGAAGAAAGTGTGACTCTCAGAGGTGGTGTGGCTTGCCCAAGGTCACAGAGCCTAGTAAGTAAGAGGCAGAGTTGGATTTCACAACAGGTTCTAAAGCTACTGCAGTGAAGTTCTACCAGGAAAAAAAGAAAAGTATGATTATGGTGCCCCTTATAATTTAGTGTCCAAACCAGGAGTAAAGCTGAGTGTTCTGAGTGTGATGAAGTTTGAAAAATACCTTTTGAAAGTTCTGGAGGGGAATTTTAACTCTTTCTGGCTTGATGCTTTGGAATGTGAATTTGTTTTTTTGGAGTGTTTTGATGGAGCACTAGACATGTGTAAATTGACTTTGTAAGACAGTCTCCTAACTCCCAATTCCTAGTGATACTCTGCCATACTTTCAGTCAGCATTTTCTATTCCAGATGGAATCACCACTGTCTATCATATATGAAATGCAATTATCATTCAAATTCATTCTTGGATATGATTTTCTAGTTTTCAAGAGTTGCTCTCTGATTCTGAGTTATTTCAAGTGATGTTTGTAAGAACCACCACTGCATATTGCAGTTTTTGAAAACAAAAGTGTGAGAGAGATGAACCATGTTTAAACAGCTACTTGTGGGTCCGCAGGATCTATTTTAATATTCAACTTATGAAGAGTAGTCTTTCATTATTAGAAGTTTCTCACTTCACTCTCTAGGAAGCAATTGGGTATTTCCTTAAATGTTTAAACCGGTAATCAGTTTTCTTAAAAATGGAAAATAGCATAGTTATTAAGAAGGATGCCAAAGTTTTGCCTTGATGCCGGCTGCCTTTTTTCACCTATTCATCTAAAAACTAAAGAAGCAGTTAAGTTTAATTTTGGTAAACTGTCAGCTGCTGTCAAGAACAGGCAGAGTGGCTCGTGAGAAGTTAGTATCACTTGCCTGTGGCTCTGAGTGTTGGGTGTTCAGAATGTCTGAGAGCCCGCTCGTTTTAGTAGTTTCGGTGGTAAAGATTCTGGGAGTCTCCCCTTCTCTTATCTTATAGTCAGGACATGCGATATGTTTCGTTTATTAAACATAAACAAACTTTATGTTTAATGAACCAGACAAGCCCAATTCTTCAATTGAGTAAGATACTATAAAATTGATTGATTTTTACTTTAAGAACATGTATTTTTAGGGTAAAACCTGGTTTTGGGTGATTCTCGGGCAGCAAATTTATTTCCATATTTGGTATGTTTCAAAAATTATAGACACCCACCAAAATAAATCAGTAAAAACTGATTATCATGGAAAGCTTCACACATTATATTATTCATTGAAACAAAACAGATCTATCATGTAGGTAAATGATTCATTTGTATAAAATGTATTTAAGAAAGTTCAAGAGAATTAAAAGACGCTCATGTTTGCTGTAAACACTCAGCTAAGTTTTGATAGACTTTGTATTTGAGGACAGAGCTTGAAGAAAATAAAAAACACGCAAATTAATGCTAGTTGTTTTTGTTGACGTAGCACCAAACACAGCACGATGAACAACTTGAACTCATCAGGGTGTTCTAGTATGTCTAGATATTTGGCATTATAAAGACATTTTGATCATTAATGGAATTTACCCTTTATTGGCAACTGCCAACTAGCTAGCTGATGTTTCCTTACCGACACCCAGAGAGGTGTCATTTTGGAGGTCCAGAGCAATGTAACCATTTCTTAATATGTGAAGTCTGGAGGAGAAAGATAAAGCCCTTGGCTCAGGCGCTTTCTCTAGGGCTGTCATTTAGAGCAAAGTCAGTTGTTTTTAGAAGGCAATAACTTTTAAGAAAAAAATAAATTGTATATTGGGACTTACTTGTGATATAACTGAAATCAGTGATTTTATTTGGAAAATAAATGTTTGATAATTATAGGGTATCAAGAGCAAATTTTTATATTTTTAATTTGTTTACATAAAAATCGATTTGTGTAAACTGTACTTGAACAATCTGTTGGCTTTTTTGTTTATCCTTATGCTAATTTTAGCCATTTAAAAATATCTATGTAAATATGAAAGTGTCACATATATGTAACTCTAAGGGTTAGTTAATACATGCCGTGCTTTGACCATCTTCATTTTTAACATGACCAATACAGGCTTTTTAATGGCTGGATATGTTTTTGAAAGCACAGTCATCTCAACATACAAGTGGAAAAGGAAGTAGAATGATGAAGAGAAATGTTAAAAAAGAGTAATCTTTATGTCTTAAGATTAAAGCCACATTTCTTTCTTACCATTTTGTTACAGTCGTCATCCTTATGGCTCAGAATTGAACAGAGTAGTCCCACAGCTGCGCTGTCACAGAGCGTCCCTCATCCCCTCTGTGTCCTCAGAGCCATTTGCACACAGGACTGATCACATGCGGGCTGACTGGTTTCTTGGCTGCTGTGAGCTCTTAAGAGCAGAGCTGGTCTCACTTCCCCACCCCCCAGCCCTTTACAGGGAACTTGCTGAGCTCTGGGCCTTTCCTTCATTAGATTTACCAGCCCCTTCCGGTTCTGCACAGAGCCAGATCATCTCCTCCACAGAGAGCCCATCATAGTTGCTGGATGAATGGAAACTGATAGTCCATAGCCATGGTACAGGAATTTTTCCTTGGGTAAAAGTAATTGTTAATGATTTTTAAAAAAAAATCAACAACCCATCATCTCGAGCAGAAGTAACTGATGGCCTGTACCAACCTAGACAGTCAGAGTCACGAAAAGCGCACGGGTGGGATTGCCCAAGTTGGCCATGAGTTACCATGATGGATTCATTTGGAAACGAAGTTGATTGTGACGTTTCTTCAAGTTTTGCTTCACTTGAAGCTTGACTGGTAGATGGAGAATTATGGCCTTATATATCTTATGCAACTTGCATTACCCAATTCAGTCCTCTGCCATTAATCTGGGGTCCATGATGTATCATGTATTTTACTGAGAATCTTACCAAATTCTCACAAAAACCTTGTGAGATGAGGGTGGAAACAGGATGAGAGATCAGGTGACTTGTCTAAGGGCCGCCGGTTTGTAATTGGAAGAGTTAGGACCTAACCATTGGTCTCTTTCACACAACAACTCATGCTCTTAGTAGCAAGCACAGTGCTCTTAAGATTGAGGGAAGCCAGGGAGGGACAGTGGGTTGTCTGCTAGTAGTGGGTAAAAGTTACATATTTAGCCATGAAAGGTTCAGCTTTTGCCATTTAAATAACAAATAATGTTCTTTCTCCATAGGCATTAAAGACTATTCCAACTGGCCCACAATCCCGCAAGTGTACCTCAACGGCGAGTTTGTGGGGGGCTGTGACATTCTTCTGCAGATGCACCAGAATGGGGACCTGGTGGAAGAACTGAAAAAGCTGGGGATCCACTCTGCCCTTTTAGATGAAAAGAAAGACCAAGACTCTAAGTGAGGGCGGCCGGGTCTTCGCGGAGCAGAGAGGGAGCCGTTCATGTCAGAGACTCACTGCCAGGAAAGCCTTACCGATTTTGGTTTTCACTATTGAGACAACAGCTGCTTGCATTGATCATTTTGGTTCATGAACAGTTGGGTGATTTTAGTTCGTCTGGTGTTTGGGCTAAGAATATTTTATCGTGGACTTAATTACAAGCACTGCACTGTAATGATTCAATGCTGTATTATGATATTGCTGTAAACAAAATTCATTCTTATATTGTCATTTATTCCTGGGCCTGATTGAGGAGTTACATAGGAGCTTTGGAATCATTATTCGTGACCCCTCTGCAAATGTGTCAGTCTGCAAAGACAGTATCTTCCCCCCAGATTTTGTGTCGCTTCTTTTGTTAAGGAAAATGATGGGCAAAAAAGAAACTGTGATGGGGGGGGTGTGTTGTTTTTTAAAATAAACTGCCAGCGCAGGGATGCTGTGCATGTCTGAGTTGATCCTGAAGCACATATGTCTGTAAGGATTTGGAGTGCCTGCAGTGTTTTATGTGTGGGAAGAGTGATTCTCATATTCTTCTATTAAATTTGTCACAAGAATGGCCATCCAGCCCTGGTCCACTTTCTTGGGGAAGCAGCTCTCTGGATACTGAGTCAACTATGCAGCTGGAGGTGCCTGTGGGCTGGAGGGAGCAGAGGTGGGTGAGGCCGGAGGAGGCGGCCCCGCCTGCCTATCTCTGGAGCCCTGTGCTTGGCAAACTGCTACAGTTAGATAGGGAGACATCGTCAACAGTCCACCCAGCTAGGGGATTTAATGAGTATTTTACTTCTTAAAAAACAGGGCCTATCTAAAAAAGGACATAATTGGAATTGTGGCAGAGATTATCCCAGTGTCTGGTGTCTTTATAAGGCTTTTCCATGATTTCTGCACCCAAGATTGGGGACTGGTAAAGCCTGGGGCTGTGCAGTGGCTCCTGGGAAGGAAACCCACCCTGTTGCGGTGTGGAGGCTTTGTTCATAAAGAGAGCCCTTGTCTAGAGACCATCTTTATGGTGGCAGAGGTGGGAAGAAGGATGCATTTTCTAATCAAAAGGACAGGATGGCTCTTTTCCCCAGAGCCATTCTAGAGGCTTATTTGTTGATGATTTAATCTCCTTGAGTTCCTCTGTGAAAACTCTGAAAACAGACTTCCTCCATGAGATAAGGCTAGAACTGGATGGAGTCGCCCCTGGCCCCTTTCCCCAGAGGTTCTGGAAAGGGATGGAAAGCTGTAGCCCCACTCCCTGTCCTGGGGACTGCCCCATCAAATTAGAGCACTGCTCCTCAGTAATCATATACCTCATGGTGTCAGATAAAAGAAAAATAGATTATTCTCAGTAAAAGGTTATTACATGAATTGTCTGCTATATCCCGTGATACCTTTATGTCTTCTGTAAGCTAAGGATCCCTAGGATCTTAGAGGAGGTTGGAATGCATCCATTTGAGCCATTTGGTTTAGAAATGAGGGAAGCAGGAGCACTAGAAGCATCCACCTTGTCGCGCTGACACAGTCGCCATGAGTAAGTCACTTCATATTGCTCCTGGACGGATCTAGGCTGTGGGCCACAGGCCAGGTCTGTAAAATTGTCTCTTGCCATCACATCTAGTGAGGAGTGTGGTACTTTTTCACAATTTTGCTTCTTTTGACTTTTCCTTAAATCTGCCTATGTACCCTTAGGTTTCATCTGAAAAATGAAATGATGAGAAACATCAATGTAAGGAACCTCCCTAGAATACTAGAGCTAGGAAAAGGCTGCTGAGTGAATAATTTGACTTATGCTTATGAATCATAGTGAGATCATATCAAAGTCACTAGAGAACTTATAAGTTGAAGGAATCACTGGGCTCTACCAGAAATGTAAGTATTCTTTATCAGAGTTAATTAATAATTTTTTCTATATGTTTAACAAGTCTTTACCAAGTAGGAAGTTGAAGATGCTCTCTAGTGTAAGTCTAAATGATTTTGATAGTCTGCATAATTAGGATTCACTGAGAATGAGAGCAGAGACGCAGGTTCATTGTGCAAACAGCAGCATCACACATCTATTTAAAATACACGGCTGCTCCTCGGGTTTTCATTACAGTACATTAGGCCTGTATCAGTGTGATTATATCAGTATTTGTCATAGCTTCAGGGTCTGCGTTATTAGACCCTTGGAAATAGGTGAAGTTATTTTAGAAGATTAAGCATTTTATGTTGCAGGTAGTTTTTATGTTTTTCGTGGATTGGTAGTTACATGAATGTCATTACACTTCATTTAAGCTGTGAATTTTAGAGAGATCTTAGGACAGAAGATAACTTTTAAGTTGGGTTTATTTTTATTGGCACTATTTAATTCGCTTGCGTAGAATCTGGGAACTGAAGCTTTCCTTTAACTTTTCAAGCCGTAGCAGCCAGCTTAAGAGAAAATTCTTTTCACATTTGTTAGTTGACTTAGATATTTGACATACATTATATTTTGAGAAATCAGGTCCCTTGTTTGTGACAGGAGGGACTGTGCTAAGGGTAGAGGAATGACTTGTGTTGGCAAGGTTTTATTGGTGCAGATTGATTGATTGGGAAAGGGTCGTGCTTTGTGGCTGATGCTGGAGTGCAGTGGCCTGATTACGGCTCACTGCAGCTTTGACCTCCCAGGCTGAAGCCATCCTTTCCACTCAGCGTCCTGAATAGCTGAGACTTCAGATGTGCACCACAACACCTGGCTAATTGTTGCCGTTGTTGTTGTTGTTGAGACAGGGTCTCTCTATGTTGCCCAAGCTGGTCTTGGACTCCTGGCTCAGGCAGTCCTCCCACTGTGGCCTCCCCAAGTGTTAAGATGACAGGCATGAGCCACTGTGCCTGCAGAAACAAATTTAAACATGAGGTGAGCAAGCTTTCATGTTCCTGAGGAGTCGCCAACAGGAAAAGATAAATATTAGGAGATGGCCACACAAAACACTGAGTTTTTAAAATTTAACATTCAACTTAAGAATTGCTTAGTAAATCTTAAAAAAAAAAGCTTCAAATGGTGCCTAAGAACCATATAATAGCTAATGAAGCAGAGCAGAGGAATGGTGAAGAGAAAAGCAATTTTAAGGTCCAGGGGCTTACAGAGATGCACGAAGTGACCCAGGTGGCCTAGTGTAAAGCCACATTCCCATCTTACTTCCTGAGAGTAACATAACCTTAGGTGTTAAAGCTATGTGGGCATTTTGGGTAAGGGGAGCATTGTTGTCTTGGCAGTTGCCCTGGGAGCCCAGTGTAGCCAGGGCAGAGCTGAGGGCAGAGCGTAAGCCAATAGATGCCACTGAAGGCCAACCTCACCTCTATGATCCCTATCCCAGATTCAACCCGAATAACCATGTCATTCCCCTCCTTGCGGACCTCCCGGGGCGCCTGGCTGTGTCACAATGAAGTATCTCCTACCCCGGAAAGCCTTCCCTGACCCCGGACAGAACAGACCCCTCGATCCGCTGTACAGCCCTGTTCTTTTTTTCTTCACCCCAGGACCTAACTGCCTTTCACTTGGCTTTATTCAAATCTCCTCTGGCCAGCATGCAGAGTGCCCCCAAAAAGTATATTTAGAAAAGAGTGAAGAATTTCCTTTCTTCATTCCTTTTGGATTAGTCACAAGAAATGTTAGTATCTTACAGATTACAGCCCAGCGACATGGCAGTAGCTAAGAGCCGGGACTCAAGTCACACTCCCTGGATTTGCATCCCAGCCCTTGCCGGGTGTGCAGCTGATCTCAGACAACTTAGTAACGTCCCTTCCTATTTAACAGAGCAAATAGCAGATGCCACCGAGCTCAGGTGTGTCGCAAGCTTAGATGACAGCACCCTGCCGAGAACATGGATCGTAATGAGCTCTCCCTGCAAATTGACCTTGACAGTTCACGTTGGGTGACACCTGGACTTTGTGCCGCTCCATGGTATCCACCACCGTTTGGAGGGTTTAAGGGAGTAGAGAGAAGGCCATGCTGATGAGCAGAACATCGTTCATGTTTGGTTGTCCCGGAGCATGTAGACTCATCATTGAAGGCAAAGGACAAGATCGAATCCTTGTGATGATTCTCAGTGGATGGCTCAGCAGCCCTAGGGGATGGCAGGCCTTCAGCCAGAAAGAATTCCCTGGAAAGCATCTTCCCTACGATTGTAGTTTGACTTACTGCCACCAAGTTTTATTTTTTTAAATACTGCCTCTATTTCATACGACAGCAGAGAGCCTTTTCTGAACTGACAGTTTAGGCAGTTATTGTGCTGATTTACGCTTCAAATAATGCAGTTTAACCTTGAGTTAATTCCAGTTTATCAGTAGCAAGGATTATGACACTGGGTTCTACTGTACCTCAGCCATTTTCACAGGGATTCATTTTGCCAAAAAAAGGAGGTAAAAATATTCCCCGGTTCCTAGGAAATTTGGTGAGCAAATGTGGAAAGTATTTCCAGATTACTGATGTGTCTTCACTAGTCCTGAGCAAGCTATTAGCTTTGATCATCACCACCCAGGATGAAGCAGACTTCCTGGAGAGGCCATGCTGAGCCTGAGGCTTTGGGGATCTCTTCTGGCTCTAGACCCAGGGTGGGCAGAGGCTGAGACCTCAGCTGGGTGTCAGATAACCCTCACCTCTTGCCTTGAACTTGGGGTTGTTAGGTGCTGTCAGAGTCTGGCATAGGTATCAAAGTATTTCAAATCTCAAGGAGAACCTCAGAGTTGTTCAGTACATTTACAAGTAAATAGTCATCCTGGGAAGCTAGCAACACACTTCCTGTTCTTCTGGCTTTTTAAATTGTTTTTTGTTTGTTTTTGAGACAGAGTCTTGCTCTGTGGCCCAGGCTGGAGTGCAGTGACATGGTCTCAGCTCACTGCAACCTCTACCTCCCAGGTTCAAGTGATTCTCCTGCCTCAGCCTCCCGAGTAGCTGGGATTACAGGTGCCTGCCACCACACCTGACTAATTTTTTTGTATTTTTAGTAGAGACAGGGTTTCACCATGTTGGCCAGGCTGGTATCAAACTCCTGACCTCATGATCCGCCCGTCTCGGCCTCCCAAGGTGCTGGGATTACAGGTGTGAGCCACCTTGCTTGGCCTTTAAATTGTTTTTTTAACTTTGCCCATGATTCCTCAGTAAAGTCTCCTTAAAATGATTCTTGGGAGAGCGGAGAGCAAGGGGTAGTGTCAGTTCCACCTAAGTTCCTTTAGTTCAGGTGGATTTTGTAAAAAATGTGGTGGGATGTCCACGTCCTAGTCCCCGGAGGGTGTGAATATGTTACCTGGGGAAAGTTTCAGTTGAGTTTAAGTTCAGGATCTTGAGACAGGAAGGTTGTCTTGGCTCACGTGAGTGGGCCCAGGGTACTCACAGGTGTCCCGGGCAGGAGAGAAGCAGAGGTAGGAGTGAAGAGGTTGCCCTCTGAAGAGGGCAGAAGGGGCCACAGGCCGAGAATCTCAGGCAGTCTCTAGAGCTGGAAAAGTCAAGGAAACAGATTCTCCCCTGGAGTCTCCAGAAGGAACACAGGCCATCATTTTAGCCCAGTGAAAGTCATTTTAGACTTCTGACCTCCTGCCCTATCAGATTAAAAATTGGCGTTGTTTTAAGCCATTAAGCTTGCCATTTGTTACAGTGGCACAAGGAGACGAATACTCCTGGCTGCCTGGATTTCATGGTGAATACTTACTTGGTATGAGCAGACAATTATTGAACATTTAGATCCATGATTTGCTCATCACCAAAGACCCGCAAATGTGGGATATTATTTCTTCCTTTCAGATGATGACACAGAGACTGGGAGGGGTCAGGTCACTTGTCCAAGGTCACTCCCTGGTGGAACTGGAGCTGTGATCAAATCTATATTGTAGCACACTTTGGAGGCCCGGCTCAGTGGGTGCAGCCACTTAGTGCGGCTCCGACCGCGCGTCCAGAGTGTGCGCCCTGCGGCCCTGAGAAGAAGAACTGAATTTGAGCTTCAGTTTCCTGCTGAAAGAGCTAGGGAGGCCAGGGATTATGGAAGTTACCCCTGGCCATCCACCATCAAGTATGTGAAGGAAGCAGAGGTTCCCACCTCTGAGGTCAGACACATGGACAGTGAGTGCAGATGTTGCCAGGAAAAGCCTCCTGGGCCCCTTGTGTTGTGCGGCCGGGTGGCCAGGCCAGAGGTCCCTCGGGACTTCACTCTGTGAAATTCCATACAGCAGTAAATAAACAAGTGCTTTACAAGCGAGTCCTGTGGGCTGCTGGTCTCTCCCTGCACTTCTGCCTGACCTGTCACAGCCTGGAGGGGTCGGATATTTCTACACATACTCAGGGCCACCTGTTGCCCCACGTTCTCACTTCCTGGCAGTGTCCCTCTGACAGCCCTTGCTGCTGCCCCCACCTTCCTTTGTCTGCCCCCCACACCCAGCCTTTCCTTGGTCACAGTTTGTCCTTTTGTTCCCTGTGCTTGACAGCAACGGGGTCAAATAGGGTATAAGCTCCTAGCATCCCATTCATTTGAGCTTTTAACCTCGCTTTTAGTAAAACAATGCATGCATATAATTAGTCAAACAATCCTTTAAAAACTACAGTAATCATGAAAAACAGCACTCTCCTGCCTTTTACCTTTTGATCCATGGGTCCTGCTCTCTATAGGCAACCAACCTCCATTTCTTAAGCTGTTTCTTCTGCTTCCCTCCGTATTTTATTTTTCTTTCCTTTCCTCCCCTCCCCTCCCCTCCCCCCTCCCTCCTCTCCCTTCCCCTCCCCCTCCTCTTCTCTTCCTTCTTTCTTCTTTCTCTTTTGTTTTTTGTTGTTTCTTTTTGAGACAGGGTCTCACTCTATTGCCCCTGCTGGAGTGCAGTGGCGCAGTCATGACTCACTGAAGCCTCGACTTCCCACGCTCACGTGATTCAAGTAGCTGGGACTACCACACGTGGCCACTACTCAACTAATGTTTTGTATTTTTAGTAGAGTTGAGGTCTCACTATGTTGCCAGGCTTGCCTCAAACTCCTGGGCTCAAGAGATCCACCCACCTGGGCTTCCCAAAATATTGGGATTACAGGCGTGAGCCACTGCACCTAACCAATATTTCTTAATGTGCTTATATTGCTATTTCTTTGCTAATCAATCAGATATTATCTAATCTCTGCTATTTTGATAGTTAAGAATACTCTTGGCAAGGCACGGTGGCTCACACCTGGAATCCCAGCACTTTGGGAGGCTGAGGCAGGCGGATCACCTGAGGTCAGGAGTTCAAGACCAGCCTGACCAACATGAATAAACCCTGTCTCTACTGAAAATACAAAATTAGCCAGGCATGGTGGTGCATGCCTATAATCCCAGCTACTTGGAAGACTGAGGCAGAATAGCTTGAACCCAGGAGGCAGAGGTAGTGGTGATCCAAGATCGTGCCACTGCACTCCAACCTATGCAATAAGAGCGAAACTCTGTCTCAAAAAAAAAAAAAAAAAGAATGCTGTCATATAATCATTAATCTATCCTTCTTTGTTCCCTATACAATTAGCGTAATAGTCTTTATTATCATGACTATATATGTTAGTGAAATAAATATATATGTATATAAGCATATGCTGTATTCCTTTAATTTTTATCTCCCTTTATTAACAATTGTCTTTTTTTAGTGGTTTATTTTCTATCTGATTCTTTTGTATTGAATTTTTATATAGTGCACAGGCATCTGTGAAATCCCTCTCAATAAAGTTTTTGAACAGAAGCATTGGATAACTCATAGTCGCCTTTGCCCCTTGCCAAGCCCCCTCCTGGAATCCTCCACCCTCGAGCTGCCTTCTGATGTCTGTCATCCTGCTCTTCCTGTGTTGAATTTTCTGTTCCTGTGTGCCGTGTCTTCGTCTTTTTTGCTTTATTCCTTTGCTCTGCTGGAGCACATCCTGCAAAAGCTTCCTAAAGAAGATGCATGGGAGGTTTGCTTTTTGAGACCAGCTTGTTGGGAAAGGTTTCCTTAAACCCAAAACCTAAAATGCAATAAAAATTAAAAAAAAAAAACCCATATTGTTACACAATTTGGGTCTGCCTGCTCAGCACAGTAAGACCAGATAGCCACACTGAGGCTTTGCAGCAATAGAAAGGAAGTCATTTATTTGCAGGACACCATGCAGGGAGGACCAGGAAGTGAATGCTCAAATCGTGACCACTATCCCCCCAACCCCCATGGCTTGTGGATAACGGTTTTTAGAGGAAGGGGTACCTTTCAGGAAAGTGGAAGCTACCGGCAAAATCATGAATCAATACATGGAGATGACACGTTGGTTTTGGCCTAAAAGGGTGGGATATTGTGAAGGAGTGGTGGGGCTTACAGGTAGATTCAAAGATGTTCTGATTTACAATTGGTTAAGGCAGAGAAGCTTTGTTTCCAACTTTGGGGTCAGCAGAAAGGAATGTTATTTCAGGCTCCAGGCCCCTCAGGAAGAAACTTAGAACAAAGAATGAAGGTCAGACTTCAGTCCCCAGTTCCCTTACCTGATATACGGTGCCAGTGATTTGTTTGGTGGGGGTCTGGGTTTCTAAAAAACTCAGACCTATGTCAAGATGTTATCTTAGTTTCTATAGGGAATCAAACATCTCCTGACTAACTTCTGGCTACTGGCTTAGGCTGTTACCTTCTTGCTCATCCAGTTGCTTACTTAATTCTCAGAGCTATCTGCGTGCCTCAAATTTCCCTTGAAGGAACTCAAGAATTTTCTTTATTTCCATGTCTTGGGGGCTCACAGGCCCCTAAAAAGTGGGTCCCTACTCTGTGTCGATCTACTATATTTGAAAGTTTGGCTGGGTGGGATGACACTTTCCCTCCGAGTTTTGGTGGCATAGCTTCATCTTCTAGCTCCAACGCTTTTTATAGGTGCTGAGAAGTCCAATGCTATTCCATTGCCTGGTCTTTTGTGACCTGTTTTCGTTTTTAGGAAAAATCCTCTTTAAGATCTTTTGTTTATCCATGGTGTATGTGCCTTTAGTGTGAATTTCCTCTTTCCTTCAGAGGCCTTCAGTTTGGAGAGCACTTTCTTTCAGCTCTGAGAAATTTCCCACTGTTAGGTTTTTGGGAATTCCTCTGCATGGTTTTTCTTGTTCTCCTTGATTCCTTGTAACTCAGAGGTTGGATATTCTAACCTGACCCCATAGTTCTCTTATCTTTTCTCTCCTATTTTCAAAATCCTTATATTTTTGTTCTCCTTTCGGAAGATGTCTCTGGCTTTCCTTCTCCCTTCTCTCCCACAAGTATTTGCTGTGTGCCTCTCTGGTCTGGCAGGGTTCCCGGTGTGGGGAGGAGAGCAGCGAGTGATGCAGAAAACATTCCTCTTCTTACAGGCTCATCTGCCAGCAGGAGAGAGACAGGGTGGACAGATCGATACTGGGTTAGATGGGCGGGGCATGGTGGCTCATGCCTGCAATCCCAGTACTTTGGGAGGCTGAGGTGGGTGGATCACTTGAGGTCAGGAGTTTGAGACCAGCCTGGTCAACATAGTGAAATCCCATCTCTACTAAAAATACAAGAATTAGCCAGGCATGGTGGTGCATGCCTGTGATCCCAGTTACTTGGGAGGCTGAGGCAGGAGAGTCACTTGGACCTGGGAGGCGGAGGTTTCAGTGAGCCGAGATCATGCCACTGCACTCTAGTCTGGGTGACAGAGTGAGACTCCATCTCAAATAATAATAATAATAATAATAAAATAAGTGATTAGGTTAAGTGCTAAGGAGAAAAAATCAAGATAAGGAGTCAACACATTTTGTTTGGGTGATTGAGGAAGGCTCTCTAAGACAAAGATAACACTACAGCAGAGATGTCCCTCCCTTTAATTCTGCTAACTTGAAAAAATATTGTTCCTAAGAGAGTTTTTATTTCCTATTAATCTTTTTAAAAAATATGGTAAAATACACATACAGTTTATCATTGTGCCCATTTTCAAGTGCATTGTTCGGGATACTAAGCACGTTCGTGTGGTTGCACAGCCTCCACCACCATCCCTCCCCAGAATTTTTCACCTTCCGAAACTGAAACTCCACACCTATTAAACAAGAACTCCCCATCTTCATCCTTCCTCCCCCAAACAAACCCCCAGCCCCTATTTGACTGCCAACCGCTATTTGACTTTCTTTCCCTGTGAATTTGACTACTCTGCGTACCACATACAAGTAGAAACACACAGTATTTACCTTTTTCGTTGATATGGCTTTGCTGTATTCCTACCCAAATCTCACCTTGAATTAGAATAATTCCCACCTGTCAAGGGGGGCCAGGTGGAGATAACTGAATCATGGGTGGAGTCTCCCCCATACTGTTCTTGTGGTAGGGAATAAATCTCATTAGATCTGATGGTTTTATAAGTGGGCGTTCCCCTGCACAAGCTCCCTTGCCTTACGCCATGACTGGGAGGCCTCCACAGCCATGTGGAACTGTGAGGCAATCAAACCTCTTTCGTTTGTAAATTACCTAGTCTCAGGTATGTATTTATACCCAGTCTGTTCTGTGTGAGGACAGACTAATACGACAGTGTTAATTTTACTTAGCAATAGTGCCCTCAGTGTTCATCTGTGTGGTAGCACGTGTCAGGCTGGAGTGCAGTGGCTGTACACGGGCATTTCCCAGGACTGATCAGCACAGGAGTTTGGACCTCCTCGTTTCCTAGCTCAGACAGTTCACCCCTCCTTAGACAACTTAGTGGTCTGGAGACCCCTTTAATTAGATTGCAGACTTTCACCTGTTTCTCTGGTCCACTGGGCTCTTCTTCCCAGTCTCCAGGATGGGAGGTGGTTACCTGCTAGGGGAGGTGAAGGTAGGAGAGGGCACCTGGAGGTCCGCTTCCTACACCTGCTTTCAGCCTTCCCCAAAGCCCCTCTCCTCCTTCTACGCGACACCGGGGTGGGGCCTGCAAGTCCCAAGCAGCTGAGCTTAATTCTCTCTGTGTACAAGCTTGCCAACTCTCTGGTCTTCCCTTGTCCCCTGTCTCTCCTTGCTCTTGAGGTTTTACATCATTTATCCTATTTATCAACTATATTATTTTACATTTCTTTCATTCCTTTGCTTCCAGTGTAATTTAGGAAGCCAAAATAAACGTAGATGGTCAGTCACTACGCTTAGCTACTCATTTTAAACAAAATTTCCTCAAAGCTTGTTCACATCAGGAGCGATGATCCGTAAGTAGAAAAGTGACTGCAGCTTAAACAGGAAACCCTTCTTGTTCAGGACTGTCATAGCCAGTTTGCAAAAAGCGCAGCTGTTGATGAATGCAATGTCGTGTCAATTAGATGCATGTTCCTGAGGTCTTTTATCCGTTGTCGCTTTTTCTTTTTCTTTTCATTACACCAGGTATATTGCCCTGTAAATTGTGCTCGTGGTACCAGGAATAAAATATTAAGAAATTTTTAACTTTTCAATAAAAAAAAAAAACTTGTTCACATTTATGAAAA
The DNA here is from genome assembly GCF_001604975.1 of Cebus imitator. Taxonomy (NCBI): domain Eukaryota; kingdom Metazoa; phylum Chordata; class Mammalia; order Primates; family Cebidae; genus Cebus; species Cebus imitator. The sequence continues at coordinate 7,869,980 of NW_016107367.1, read as the reverse complement.
TAATTTGTGTCATTTAGAAAATACAGAGAAGTACAAAGAAGGAAAAATAAAGGCCAATAATCCCACTCACTGATGACCAATACTTTTCATAAGGCACATTGCCTTCTACTTATTATTCTTTCCATAATTTTACATATCTGAAATAGGCCCGTAAAGACAATTTAATGTTCTGCTTTTTCCACTTACAACATTACGATATAAACATTTCCCATGTTATGAAACTTATGAATTTTGTTTCTAAGAGATGGGGTTTTCCTGTGTTGCCCATGTTGGATTCCAACTCCTGGGCTCAAGCGACCCTGCCACCTCAGACTTTCAAGTAGCTGGGATTTCACGTGTATGCCACCACACTGAGCTTTAGAAATGTTTTAATAGATATGGCAGTAATTGAGCTAGTGTTGTTTAAAATTGTGCTTGTCTCTGATTATTTAACCTATAGGCTATTTTCAATTCACTTATGTTATTTTATTTTATTCTAAAAGTTTTATTTTATTTTTAATTTTTTTTTAGTAGAGTCGGGGTTTCACCATGTTGACAAGGATGGTCTTGAACACCTGACCTCAAGTGATCCACCCACCCCCGCTTAGCCCCCCAAAGTATGGGGATTACAGGCGTGAGCCACCTTGTCCAGCCTCTAAAATTTTTAAAAGGGAGTTTTGCCATAGGATAATATAGTGGGTTTAATGGTGGTCACCCAAAATATATGTCCCTGTCTTATTTCCCAGCACCTGTGAATGTGACCTTATTTGGGAAAAGGGTCTTTGTAGATATAATAGTTAAGAATCTTGAGATGTGGAGATTATCCTGGACGATCTGGGTGGGCCTTAAATCTAATCACAAAGCATCCCTGTAAGAGGCAGAAAAGGAGGAGACAGACACATGGAGGAGAAGGCCACGTGAGGACAGGCAGAGGTGGAAATGACATGGCCACAAACCAAGGAAATCCACACCACCAGAGCCCAGAAGAGGCCAAGAACAAGTTGGCCTCCCATGCCAGCACCTAGATTTTGAACTCCTTACTTCCAGAACTCTGAGAGAATAAATTTTTGTTGTTTTAAGCCACTGAGTTCGTGGTACTTTATTTGAGGGGGTCCCACAAAACGAATACAGGTAGATTCCAAGAAATGGTGCTGTTGCAGAGATGATGGATATTTACAGGTTGTCAAGTTAAGCCCCAAAAAGCCTTTTACACCCCACTACCATCTGAACTCACTTTTATAGGGTGATGTAGTGAGTTGAATGGTGTTCCCCAAAATCTATGTCCTCACTTTGATTTGGTCTGCTTCTTCCATGGCCCATCATTTAATCAGCTTTTAGTGGGTGCCGACTAGATCACGCGATTGGAAGCTTCATGGGACCAGGGAGCTCTGGAGTTTTGTTCCCTGGTACACTCCAAGTGCTTAGAATAACACCCAACAGATGTAGGAGCTCACTATTTACTTACCGAATGGATAGATGGGTGTTAGGGGTACAGTTGTAGCCAAACATGGCTCCTCGTAGGCGAGTGAGGGGCGTGGCTGGGAGCACAGAAAGCTCTGCCATGACAGCAGTCTGCCTGGGCATCGGGAGGCACAGAGCGGGAGTCTCCTGGGGCTGGGGGCCGTTGAGAAGTGATGCCAGCACTGATCTTAGAGGACAATGACCCTGAGGCCACCAGGCAGCACCAGGCAGCCTCTCTTGGTAGGTCATCTTTGCTGTCACACCCTTAGGAGATGGTGTGCGGCTGCCAGTGGTGGCCCCGTCTAAGTGGCCAGGGTTCCAGAAGATCATGTGTTGTGCTCAGCAGTGACTGCGCTGGCAGGACTGGCATCTTGACATTGAGCCAGACCCTGAGTGTGTGGCAGGCCCTGGGTGTGTCACACTGCAGGTGTGTGTGTTGCTGAGTTGCAAGTAGCCATGGGACCCCTGACACACCAGCACCACGCACACTTAGACCCCTGCACTCAGCACTATGCTTAGACCCCTGCACTCAGCACCACGCTAAGACCCCTGACACACCAGCACCACACACACTTAGACCCCTGCACTCAGCACCACGCTTAGACCCCTGCACTCAGCACCACGCACGCTTAGACCCCTGCACTCAGCACCGCGCACGCTTAGACCCCTGCACTCAGCACCACGCTTAGACCCCTGCACTCAGCACCACACACGCTTAGACCCCTGCACTCAGCACCACGCTTAGACCCCTGACACACCAGCACCACGCATGCTTAGACCCCTGCACTCAGCACCACGCTTAGACCCCTGACACACCAGCACCACGCACGCTTAGACCCCTGCACTTAGCACCATGCTTAGACCCCTGCACTCAGCACCACGCTTAGATCCCTGCACTCAGAGCACCCTTGCCCTCTCTGGTTACTCCCCTTCCCGCAGGATAGCAGGTCAGTGGGGCCAAAGGCTGTGCTCACCTGAGCCCTTGCGCTCTTCCTCCCCAGGCTCTACTACAGGTAGCAGGGTCCAGGAACTCTCTGCCCCATTGCTCAGGATCTATGTCCAGGCCCATGAGCTTCTAACCCAGTCCGTGTTCATGAAGAAAGACAGCACCACCAGCCTGGGTGTACCGACCCCTCTGCAGGAAGGACGTGGGTGTCATGGACAAAGCCTGAATGCATAGCTCTGTTGCTCACACTCAGGCCCCTCTGGGTGCTGCCTGTGTGATCCAACAAAGCAGGTCCGGACACTCGCTGATGGTCAAGTCCAGTTCACAAGAGTGAGGTCTGATAGAAAGAGAGTGAATGTATTACCCAAACTAGGAAAGGGGAGGCAGCCGAATTCCTGTCAAAATTAACTGCTTGAATTTTTACCAGAAAGGTAAGAGTCTGAAAAGGAAAACTTGATAAGGAAGGCATGGAAGAATTGGGCTGAGCCTAACATCTGTGTGTCTTGTTTTGGTGACCGTCCCAGGTCCCAGTCCACCTCGGGCTGACGTCATCTCAGAAACCACCCGGCTGTCCATCAGCCCCTTTGAGGCCATCCCTGAAATGTTGCATCTGGGTCTCCAGACTTTGTTTCCAGATTAGTTCCTGGAACTTCTAAGAAGGCACACAGTTCCATACTAGCATACAGTTAGATAAATGTACGGAGTGTGGCTGGTGGGAAATGGAGGGACATGGAGTCTATTTTAAACTAAGGCAAAAGGCTTCTGCAGTTTGTCTCAAGGCTGTGCCTTGAAACCCAAGCTGAGCAAACCATGCCCTGTAAGACCATTTCTCTACTTTGTTCATTTCCCCATGGTCATTCCTGAGTCTTTAGAAAGACTTTGCCTACATGCTCCAGTCTTGACCAACTATGCCACCAGGCACAGTGGGAAAAGTCATGGGGAGAAAGGGCTGAAAAACTCCCTATTGAGTACTATGCTCACTACCTGGGTGACGGGATCATTCCTACCTCAAACCTCAGTGTCATGCAATGTATCCATGTAACAGACCTGCACATGTACCCCCTCCCCCCCAATCTAAAATAAAAGTCACCCAGGCTGGAGTATAATGGCAGGATCTCAGCTCACTGCAACCTCCGCCTCCCAGGTTCAAGTAATTCTCCTGCCTCAGCCTCCCGAGTCACTGGGATTAGTTGCACCACCGTGCCCAGCTAATTTTTGTATCTTTAGTAGAGACAGGGTTTTGCCATATTGGTCAGGCTGGTCTCGAACTCCTGACCTTGTGATCCACCTGCCTCGGCCTCCCAAAGTGCTGGGATTACAGCCCCGTGGTTTCTTCCTCACTTTTCTCAGCCTCCGCTCTTGCTCCTTCTCCTTGGAAATTCTTTCCTGCACAGCTACCTTGTCCTCATGATTCAGGTCTTAATTCAAAGAGGTCTTTTCTATTGTCCTGGCTGGAGAGCAAACCCCTGCTTACTCCATCAGAACCCCAGTCAGTTATCTTTTCTTCTTCTTCCTTCTTCATGACATTAACCAGTACCTGAAACAAGCTTGTATACAAATGCATGTATATATGTACACAGGCATGGATGTATATAACTACGTGTGTGTGATAGAGAGAAAGAGACGGTACAGCCTCTCTATCTTTTGCCGGAATGCAACTTCCAAAAGGACAGAAACAATGTCTGTCTTATTTTTCTAGGTGCTCAATAGTGTTTATTGAATAATTAATAAAAACTCATTTCTTAGACTGTTTAGGTTGCTATGACAAAATACTATCAACCCAGTGGCTTTAAAACAACAGCAGTTGTGGCCAGCTGTGTTGGCTCATGCTTGTAATCCCAACTCTTTTGGAGGTTGAGGCAGGCAGATTGCTTGAGGCCAGGAGTTCAAGACTAACCTGGACAACATGGTGAAAACCCATTTCTATAAAAAATACAAAAATTATCCAGGTATGGTGGCACATGCCTGTAGTCCCAGCTTCTTGGAAGGCTGGGAAATTCTGCAGTCTTGACCGTCCGTAAGTAATTCTCTATGTGAAAGGCAAATCAGGGAGATTTCTCTATGTCCACAGGCAGAGCCCAACTCCCACACATTTCCTTTGGCCTTGCACCCCTCCAAGCATTTCAAGGGCTGGAGGGAGTGCATTTGGGCTCCAGACGGCACAATTATATCTGAAATACTGAGTATGTCTTCTGTGAGAGGATCGCTTGAGTCCAGGAGGTGGAGGTTGCAATGGGCCATGATTGTGCCACTGTACTCCAGTCTGAGAAACAGAGCAAGACTCTGTCTCAAAAAAAAAAAAAATAGGTATTTCTCAGTGTGGGAGGCTGGGAAGTCCAAGATCAAGGCCCTGGCTGATTTGGTGTTTAGTGAGGGCCCACTTCCTCATAGCTAGTGCCTTCTTGCTATGTCCTCGCTATGGTAACAAGGGTTAGGATCTCCCTGTGGTCCTTTTTATAAGGGCACTAATCTCACTGCTGAAGATTGCACCGTTATGACTTGATCACCTCCCGAAGTCCCCACCTTCTAGTATCGTTATCCTTGGGGTTAGTTAAGATTTCAACATAGGAATTTGGGGCATACACAAACATTCAGACCATAGAAGCTTGATTTTGATTTTGTTTTCAATCCTAAGTGGATCAAATCCTTGTATAGTCTGAAATTTTACTCCAAACAGTAAAACATCAGGCTAGCATTTCACATCTCTGAGATGCCATGTTCCTTCCAAATGCTTTCATTCTGGTCCGACACGGTCATATCATGAGACACCAGCAGATGGCGCTGCTTCTCCGGGAATGAGCCCCGCTATTGCAGGTGGCCTCCATCTGGCTCCCTTCCTGCCTGCAGGTGCACTGCTAATGCTTAGCCACGTGGAGCCGCGCTCTCCACTCCTGACCTTCCCTACTTAATTCTCTATGTGAAAAGCATATCAGGGAGATTTCTCTGTCCCCAGGTAGAGCCTAAGTCCCTTGCATTCCACATTTCCTCTGGCCTTGCATCCCTCCAAGCATTTCAGGGGCCGGAAGGAGAGTATTTGTGCTCCAGACAGCACAATCATATCAGAAACGTCGAGCGTGTCCACATCGATTTTTTTCTCCCTGGAAATGCCCCCTTTAACAGGCCAGAATCAAGGCTTCAAGCTTTCCTAGAGAGAGAGGTGGGAATTTGGGCACTGAAGACCACAATCAGAATCCTGGCTCCCACTCAAGCTCTCGGAGCCTCAGTTTCCTCATCTGTAAAGAGGAAATAATAATAGTGCCCCCTGTCAAAGAATAAATAAAAGACATAGGTACTATAACAAGCCAATTAATTTGTTGATCTATGAGGGAACAAACAATAGGTTGCCTTCTACATAAGCAGGATTTATATAGGAGACAGAAGAGAGTGGGAAAAAGGCAAAGATCCAAAAATCCCAGACAGCTGGGGGTAGCCAACTTTATTCTCCTCTCCTTAGGTGGGATGCAGAGTAGGTGGAATTCGAGGTATTCTCCCTCTAGGCTGTGGATGGTTATCAAAGAAGGTAATCTCAGTTGTTTGAGGACTCCTCAGAACTCTGCCGTATTCAGGACAGGATATCCTTGCACTGTCTGTCTGGGTCCTTTGATAGCGCCTTCCTCTCCCACATGACTGAAGGCTCTAAGAATACACATGATGGTGTGCTGGAAAATGCGACATGTCACACGAATTGCAATTTACAAGTAGTTTGTTGTTGAAAGCCACTGTCAAATTGGTTGCCCCAACCAGACACCTGGGAACCCTATTTGCCTCCTTCTTTCAATCGAAACAAGTCCTGTTGGTATCTGCCCCTAAATATCTCTTGACCTGCATTTCTTCTCTTCTTGCTGACCCCTTACCATACCCCATATTGCCTAATTGGCCCCACCTGTCCATTACCCACGCTTAAGAAACCACACACCTGTAACTCATCTTGGATTCAACTATATAATGGTTCTCTTCGTGTCAGAAAGACCTGGGTGCCCCCAGCAGTGGCTCCTGAGGCCCCGTGGCTCTGACCGCACTCTGGTGATGTCTCCTTTGGCTGTCTGTGCTCTGTCACATTCAGCTGCCTTCATCCCCCTGCAGGCTCCAGGCTCTGTCATCCCCTGGGTCTAAAAAATGCTGTCCTCTTTGGGAGCTCATTTCCTCTCTTTGAAACTTCTCTCCAGATAAAAGTACTCATCCCATGGGGCTCAGCTGAAAACACCCGTCTTTGGGGAGGCCTGCCTGACCCCCTAGCGTAGGTCACATCCCCCTATCCTGAAGCATGTCTCCTGAGTCCCTATCCCTTCACTAGCTCAGACCTCAGGGGGTCACTTGTCGCCTCCACTGGAATGTAAATTCCCAGAGGGACCAGGAGTAGTGGAGTAGCCACAGCAGTAGGAGTGGAGGGAAAGGTAGAGGCTTTGCTCTGCTATAAAATCAGGCTCAAGGCGCCATTTTCTTCCAAGCCTTCCCTGGTCCGTCTAGATAAAACCTGCTGCCTCCCTCCTCTGAAATCCTACTCACTCTGTATAACCAGCCCCACATCAGGCTTAGCTGTGTGAGTACTGTAACACTGCTGGATTGTAAGGGCTCTAGGAAAGCACCATTACACAATGGTTAGGAGAATGGCTTGGGAGTGAGCCAGGGTTCAAGTTCTGTACCCCTCCTACAAGCTGAGTGATCATAGGCAAAGTACACATGCACTCCAAGCCCCAGACCTCCCTCCTGGCACGGACGCACTCACGATACCTGCTGTGAGGACCAAGGACATAACACATCAAGTGTCCAGCCCTGTGGACCCATTCTGCAACCATCAGACTGAACGTGGGCCACCACTTCATTTGCTTGGGGTGAGCACCAAGTGGCCAGTGGGAAACCTCTAGCAGGTGAGTACTTGGACCCCAGAAGATTCTGTAACAGGGCCCTGGGGCTGCTGCTCATTCCTGCCCTGTGGAGTGTACTTTCACTTTCAATAAATCCCTGCTTTCACGTCTTCATTCTTTCCTTGCTTCCTGGTGTGTTTTGTCTAATTCTTTGCTCAAATCACCAAGAATCTGGACAACTTGCAATCAAGACCCTCTACTGGGCCGATGCCGTGGCTCAGGCCTATAATCTCAGCACTTTGGGAGGCCGAGGCAGGCGGATCAGGAAGTCAAGAGATCGAGACCAGCCCAGCCAACATGGTGAAAACCTGTCTCTACTAAACCTACAAGATTTAGCTATGCCTATAATCCCAGCTACTTGGGAGTCTCAGGCAGGAGAATCGCTTGAACCCAGAGGTGGAGGTGGCAGTGAGCTAAGATCGCACCACTACAATCCAGCCTGGTGACAGAGCAAGATTCCATCTCAAAACAACAACAAAAACAAAACAAAACCAACAAAACCATGCTGGTAACAAACTGAGTGTGAAGCCTAGCATAGGTGCTAAGTAAATACTGAATGAGTGAGCAGAAGAATAAAAGGAAGATCACTGCAAATCATCATTTTTATTTGGTGACTCAGTTCTTAATAACACACCAATTCAGAAAACAAGCTTAGAAAAAGAAGTGCCTGGGCTGGGCGCGGTGGTTCCCACCTGTAATCCCAGCACTTTGGGAGGACAAGGTGGGCAGATCACGAGGTTAGGAGATTGAGACCACCCTGGCCAACATGGTGAAGCCCCGTCTCTACTAAAAATGCAAAATTAGCCAGGCATGGTGTCGTGCACCTGTAGTCCCACCTACTCAGAAGGCTGATGCAAGAGAATCGCTTGAACCTGGAAGAGCTTGCAGTGAGCCGAGATGATGCCATTGCACTCCAGCCTGGGCAACGGAGTGAGATTCTTCTAAAAAAAAAAAAAATGCCTTGTCTAAGGTCCTTGAGCTAGCTCACCTGCCTGTGGGCACACGCTTGCTGTTAGCTGCCCCCACACTGCCAAGTCCCCGGAGAGGACACCTATAGGACTGACTTTGCTGCGGAAGGAGCCTGGGATATCTCTCGGGCAGGGAGTAATGGGAGTAGACCCTTCCAGTCCTTCCTTCCAAATGCCCATGGAAATTAGCTTGCAGCTGCGAAGGCCTGGCCCAGACACCCTCAGAGATGTTGGTCAATTTGTAGGACTCTGAGACCCAGCTGTCAGGGAAAATAAAGACACGGTCGCTGGCTGGCTGCCTTCTGCCTCAGCAGTTAGCAAAGTCAATGCCTCGAAACAGGGGCTTTTGGGGAAAAGAGTGGCTAGCTTTGGCTGTGTCTCTGCTGGGAGCGGCTTGCTGAGAACAGTCAGGCTAACCAGCTTCTGTTGGGTTGTGCTGCATTGGTGGGGTCAGCGTGATGATGGTGTTATTAGCCTCACAAAGAACTGCATTAGGGTGTACAGCCTGAGCCCCAGGGTCCACGCTCACTGCTGTGCCGCCATGGGTATAGAGCGTTGCGGGCTCCCCTCACTGTGGGTTTGGGATCAGGCAGTATCTGGTGTGGTGCTTACCTCTTACTATGAGACCCTGGGCAAACCTGCCCCTTCCCTCTACCCCACAGGCCTTTTCACCTGTCAGAGGAAAGAAGAGTGACACCTGTCGGGCACAGTGGCCACATCTGTAACCCTACACTTTGGGAGGCTGAGGCAGTGGATTGGTTGGGCTCCGGAGTTCAAGACCACCCTGGGCCACACAGTATGACCTCATCTCTAATAATAATAATACATAAATAAAATAAAAGAGTAGGCCAGGCACAGTGGCTCACTCCTGTAATCCCAGTACCGTGGGAGGCCAAGGTGGGTGGATCACTTGAGGTCAGGAGTTTCAAGACAAGCCTGACCAACATGGTAAAACCCCATCTCAACTAAAAAAAAAAAAAATTAGCCGGGTGTTGTGACTTGCGCCTGTAATCCCAGCTACTCAGGAGGCTGAGGTAGGAGAATTGTTTGAACCTGGGATGGCGAGGTTTCCGTGAACCAAGATTGCACCACCACTGCACTCCAGCCTGGGTGACAGAGCAAGACTCCGTCTCAAAAAAAAAAAAAAAAATGTAATACCTAAGCGGGTATTTGTGAGTTTAAAAAAAATGCATGTAACATGTCCAGAACAGAACCAGGTGCATTGGAAGCTCTGCATAAATATGATCTTATTATATCAACATCAGCAGCATCATCGTTAAGTGGGAACAACTGGGGAGAAATTGATATTAGTTGCTTATAAGAAGTTTTCTTGAAAACACATTGTCCCCCACCCTATCCCCTAGCCCTCCTCAGTGGCAACTCCTCACACAGAGTTGGAGGTTTGCTGAATGGCCAGGAACTACTATTGTTTAACCCGGGGCCTTCCATTGGTGTTGCTGTATCAGGAAATGTGAAAGAGGGATTCCCAGGCACCTTTGCTCAACAACCCCACCTGTCTAGGTGTCTTCATCCATCCATCCCTCCATTCATCCATTCATTCATTCATTCATTCATTCATTTATCAAAGCACTTTTAAATACAATATATACTTTATGCCAGGTACCATGCAAGATGTCAGGGACACAGTAGAGAGCTCACCAGGCATGGCTGCCGTGCACAGGTAGCAGAAGCCAGGCCTTAGATCATCCCACTGATAGAAGGGCATGGAAGGAGAGAGGCTGTTTTCGTGAAAGGAGACCTGGGAGTGGGGTGGTCAAGTAAGGATTCCAGGAGGGAGTTATGCTTCAGGCGAAATCGGAAGGACATATGGGATGGGTGGAAGGAACTTGAGCACAAGAGGAAGGGGAAGGAAGGAAGGCTGGGCCCTGCGAGAGCTGGAACTCTCTGGGGTGGGGTAAGGGAGGGCACTCTCCTTTGATTCTGGGCATGTTGTAAGCAGAACCTGTTCCACACCAAGGACATTAATAGTCAAATCAGCCTTGACCTCAGAGCAGAATGGGAGACACCGTCCCTTGTGGACATGGAATGGGAGCTGCATTTCCAGCCACAAAACTGGAGGGGTGCTCCAGGCCCAACGCTTCTCTGGCTCATGTTGTTTCAAGGCTGTGGGAGTCCAAGAAATAAGGATCACAGCCAAGAAGACCTTGTTTTTCTCACTTCTGACCTGGTGTCTTGGTGAGCTTTCCCCAGAATATCTTAACCTACATTCATGGGCCCTAGAAGGGAACTGGATTTAAAGCCAGCAAAGTGGGAGCCCAGTTCCTTTTCTGTATGGCCTATTGCCATCCACCAGGAGCTACGCAGCTTCCAAGGGCAGTGGCCGGTCTGATTGGCTGTGTCCACTACCAGCATAGTGCGAGGTCTATAAGAGGCTTGGTGGGGCTGGGCGTGGCAGCTCATGCCTGTAATCCCAGCACTTTGGGAGGCCAAGGTAGGCAGATCACCTGAGGTCAAGAGGTTGAGACCAGCCTGGCCAACATAGTGAAACCCTGTCTCTACTAAAATACAAAAATTAACTGGGTGTGGTAGCACACACCTGTAATTCCAGCTACTAGGGAGGCTGAGATAGGAGAATTACTTGAACCCGGGAGGGGAAGGCTGCAGTGAGCCAAGATCGTGCCACTGCACTCCAGCCTGGGTGACAGAGTGAGATTCCATCTCAAATAAAAAAAAAAAAAAAAAAAAAAAAAAGCCTCAGTGGTGTTTCTTAAATGATTAAAATCTAAAAACAAAGCAGGCTGGAGCCAGCTAGAAAACGAGTTACCTAACAATAGGTCCACCACAGTCAGCTGTTGGCCAAGAGCCCAGGGCTCCACTGGAGCTCACAGAACTTCATGAACCTGTAGGTGGATCTCTTCCATCAGTTTTGGAAAATTCTCAGCCATGATCTCATTAAATATTAGGCCTGCCTCGATCTCTTGCCTGTTTTAGGAGACTCTAGTTACACAACGTGAGGTCATTTGCTCACAACCCACGTCTCTTTGACTCTGTGCTGTTCTTTCCATTCTTTTTGTTTTCCGTGTGCTTCAGTTTGGATATTTTGTATTGACCTATCTTCAAGCTTATTAATTCTGTGTTCTGCTGTGTACATTCTGCTATTAGACCCATCTAACGAGTCCTCAAATTTAGATATTATGTTTTTCAGGTCTAGAATGCTATTTGTTTTTTTAATAAATTTCAAATTCTTGATTTAAATTCTTCATTTTCATCTTTTGTGCATCATTTCTTCCATTTTTAATGTATTCATAATCGCTACTTCAACATCCCTCTTGACTAACTTCAGAATTTATGGCATCTCTGGGTCTGCCTCTATTGTCCCTTCTTCCTTCTGGTTACTTTTTCTTCTTCTTTGAGGGTCACATTTTTAAAAAATTGTATAATGACTGTTTTGTATAGGAGATCCATAGAGGCTATAGATGAGGCTCTTTTCCACCAGATCTTCCTCTTTCCCCAGCAATTGGGCTGGATGGTGGCTGGGGTGGGCCTTAGTTAGGTTCAGTCCACCTCTGGTTTGTATCTGCTCTTTGAACATGAACCTCCTGGATGGAGTTTCTCTATTTCCTCAACTGTATGAACGTTAGCTCGTCTTGTCCTTTGTTGATTCCTCAGCTTTTCAATGTCTGTAGAGTGTAATTTTGGTAACTTTTCCTTTTTTTTTTTTTCTAATTGTTGCAGCAGGAACCCAGGTTGCTATAACCTGCTACATTCTATACAAAGGTGAAAGTTGGGTGAATAATTTTGTTGTTGTTTTTGTTCATTGCTGTTTCCCCAGCACCTGGGAGAACATTTTGCACACAGCAGATGCTCAAGAATACTTACTGGATTGAATCTAGATTTTGAACTTTGAATGAAAACTCAGATTTAAGTTTTGGTTCTAGCTCTGGGGACCATGGAACTGTTATTTCACATATCTGAGGCTCAGTTTCACCATCTGGTGGTCATAACATCTTTCTGCCTATAAAGTTGTGGAAAGAGTGAAAGAGAGTTTATATATAATATACTTAGCACATAGGAGATGTCAAGCAAATTGAATACCTAAAATGTTACTTATTCCACTTTTCCTATTCTGCCATGCGTTTAAGTTACTCAAGTGGTTTTCAAATAAATGATGACAGTGCTGGTGGAGACAAAGGGTTTGAGACATAATTGAAAGATAGAATTGGAGATGTTGAGAGAAGCAGGAGCTGAGTATGAAGCCCAACTTTCTGCACCGTGGCCTGGGAGCTGCCATTCCCTGGGCCAGTCACGGGTGGGTTTCACACTTTTCTATTGCCTAGGGTTCCTTTGCTTAGTGACAGAGATCACCAATACTGTACAAATGTCCATGCAATGGAGTGGTGTTTCCATTTGTGTGATCACAGTGGGGAGTGGGGAGAGAAAGTCTGAAAGATAAACCCTGGCTTCTTTTTTTTAAGTTGACATGAAACCCATCTAGTATGCAGACTGTGAGAGCCAAGTGCCATCAGGCACTATCAGGAATTATTCATCAAGTCCAGTCCTGTGAGAGGGGCTTGGAAGCCCTTGCAGTTGCTAATCACCACAGGTGTGTGAAATAGATTTTAATGAGCATAGAGGTTGTGGGAGCCTTTGATCAGTCCTGCCATTCGGATCACAGAACTGACCCGACAGTTTGAGGGTCTCTAAACCCTAGTAATAAATAGCAGAGAGAAGAAGAGGCTTAGAATTTACTAATCAGGGCTCAGCCTCAGGTTTGGGATGACAAAGCTTCTTGCTGAATATATGCAGGGCTTCTTGGTCCTGGTCATTAAACAACCTTTATCTCTCTCTCTCTATCTCTCTCTTTCTCTCTCTCTCTCTCTCTCCCCTCTCTCTCTCCTCTCTCTCTCTCTCCCCTCTCTCTCTCTCCTCTCTCTCTCTCTCCTCTCTCTCTCCTCTCTCCCTCTCTCCTCTCTCTCTCCTTTTTCTCTCTCTCTCTCTCTTTTCTCTCTCTCTCTCTCCTCCCTCTCTCTCTTTCTCTTTCTCTCTGTATGTGTGTAAAATAATTTTGGGGAATTATTTACTAAACATCAACATTTAGAGGGCTGGGGGTTATTTGTTAAATATCAACATTTTCCAAAACATACAGGTGTCTTCAATCAACCATTTTTGATAGCGATCACAGAGTGCCGGCAGTATGATGGGTTTTCTTAGCAATCAGAGATAATCATACCAATCACTTTCATGGCATTTCCCAGTGGACCAGGGTTTCTGGAGGCATCAGGCAGAAGGCAGAGATTTAGGATCTGATTGGAAAAAATACCTGCAATCAAATGCATTCTCAAACCATTTATCTAGGTACAAGTATGGGCATAGATTTAGGTGTAGGCATAGGTATAGGTACATATATAGATGTAGATGTGTTTAAATCTGTAATCCTTGGAGATTCTTGGTCATCTCTGAATCTCTGCCTTCTCATCTCGAAAGTGGGCTTAATAACAGTCTCTCCCTTATGGAGTTCCTGTGAGGATTAAATGAGACATTACAATCTAAAAATCCTGGCAGAGTGTCTTTCATATTTCATGTTTTTCATGTCTTTTTTGTTTTTGTTTTTTTCTTTGTTTTGGAGAAGGAGTTTCGCTCTGTCACCCAGGCTGGAATGAAGTGGCTGGATCTCAGCTCACTGCAATCTCCACCTCCTGGGTTCAAGCGATTCTCCTGCCTCAGCCTCCTAAGTAGCTGGGATTAAGGCACCTGCCACCACCCCTGGCTAATTTTTTGTATCTTTAGTAGAGACTGGGTTTCACCATGTTGGCCAGGCTGGTCTTGCACTCATGACATCAAGTGGTCTGCCCCCCACAGCCTCCCAAAGTGCTGGGATCACAGGTGTGAGCCACTGCACCTGGGTTTCATTTCCTTTTTTCTAACTTTTCTTGGTTATCTTTCCAGCTTCCTCTTCCTGATGAACTTTAGAATCATTTTGTCAACAGATTCATTTTTTTTAAGTATTTTATTGCACTTTAGGTTCTGGGGTACATGTGCAGAACATGCAAGATTGTCGCATAGGTACATACATGGTGATGTGCTTTGCTGCCTCCATCCCCCCATCACCTATATCTGGCATGTTATCCCTCCCCAACCTCCCTACCCCCCACTGTCCCTCCCCTAGTTCTCCACAACAGACTCCAGTGTGTGATGCTCCCCTCCCTGTCTCCATGTGTTCTCATTGTTCAACACCCACCTGTGAGTGAGAACATGCAGTGTTTGATTTTCTGTTCTTGGGTCAGTTTGCTGAGAAATGGTTTCCAGGTTCATCCGTGTCCCTACAACAGACACGAAGTCATACTTTTTTATGGCTACATAGTATTCCATGGTGTATATATGCCACATTTTCCTTGTCCAGCCTATCATGGACATTTGGGTTGGTTCCAAGTCTTTGCTATCATAAACAGTGCTGCAATGAACATACGTGTGCATGTGTCTTTATAATAGAATGATTTATAATTCTTTGGATATATACCCAGTAATGGGATTGCTGGGTCAAATGGAATTTCTATTTCTAGGTCCTTGAGGAATCGCCACACTGTCTTCCACAATGGTTGCACTAATTTGCACTTCCACCAACAGTGTAAAAGTGTTCCTATTTCTCCACAGCCTCTCCAGCATCTGTTGTCTCCAGATGTTTTAATGATCGCCATTCTAACTGGTGTGAGGTGGTATCTCAATGTGGTTTTGATTTGTATTTCTCTAATGACCAGTGATGATGAGCATTTTTTCATGTTTATTTGCCTCATAAATGTCTTCTTTTGAAAAGTGTTCATATCTTTTGTCCACTTTTGAATGGGTTGGTTTGTTTGTTTCTCATAGATCTGTTTTAGTTCTTTGTAGATTCTGGATATTAGCTCTTTGTCAAATGGGTAGATGGCAAACGTTTTTTCCCATTCTTTTGGTTGCCAGTTCACTCTAATGATTGTTTCTTTTGCTGTACAGAGGCTCCAGAGTTTAATTAGATCCAATGTGTCTATTTTGGCTTTTGTTGCCAATGCTTTTGATGTTTTAGTCATGAAGTCCTTGCCTATGCCTATGTCCTGAATGGTTTTGCTTA
Source organism: Cebus imitator (assembly GCF_001604975.1). Lineage (NCBI taxonomy): Eukaryota > Metazoa > Chordata > Mammalia > Primates > Cebidae > Cebus > Cebus imitator. The sequence goes on along the minus strand of NW_016107367.1, from coordinate 7,854,698 downwards.
GGTTTTCTTCTAGGATTTTTATGGTGTTAGGTCTTATGTTTAAGTTTTTAATGCAACAGATTCTCTTTTTAACTTTTGCTGGCCTACACACATTTGAGGCATTGAATTTCAGCCTGCAATTTCAGCCTGTCCCCAGCCCTGCAAAGCATGGGCACCATTTGGCAGGAGATGCTTCCTCTTCCACCTTCTGAGAGCCAGTGGTCACCAACCTCACCTCTCCACTGGCACCTGGCAGAGGGAAAAGAACTTGCTGAGGACCCTAGGAAGATTTGCTCATCTCTCCATCAGCCTCACCCTGAGGGTGGGATTTCTGCTTCTCCCATGAAAGGCAGCCTAGTGGGATGCTGATAGTGATGATGATCTGATGCTGGTGCTGATTCTAATACCAATGCCAATATTATCAGTTATTACAACATCAGCAACATGAATACTATTTTTTGAGTATCTGTTCTGGGTCAGGAACTGTGCCAATCATTTTACATACTTTATCTCCTTTAATGTACTCAATACAGTACAGGGTGGGAAGCTTTTCCATAAAGCATAAACACATAAATATTTTCAGCTTTGCTGGCCATATGTTCTCTATTGCAACTACTCAAAGTTCTTTTTTTGTGTGTGGGCGGGGGGAAAGGGTCTCACTCTGTCACCCAGACTGTAGTGCAACGGCGTGATCTCAGCTCACTGCAGCCTCCGCCTTCCGGGTTTAAGCAACTCCCCTGCCTCAGCCACCCAAGTTGCTGGGATTACAGGCATGTGCCACCATGCCTGACTAATTTTTGCATTTTTAGTGGAGACAGAGTTTCGCTATGTTGTCTAGGCTGGTCTCAAACTCCTGAGCTAAAGTGCTCTTCTCACCTTGACCTCCCAAAATGCTGGGATTACAGGCATGAGCCACTGTGCCTGGCCTCAACTTTGCTTGTATAGTGCAAAAACAGCCATACTCAATATGTAAACAAATGGGCATGACTATATTCAAATAAATATTTACAAAAACCCTCAGTGTGTTGAATTTGGCCCACAGACCATAGATTGCCAACCTCAGCAGAAAGGAATGGCTCAGAGGGCAGACGCTTGAGCCAGACTGCTTAGAATTGAATCCAGGCTCTGGCACTTTTTTGCCTCTGGAAGCTTAGGTGAGTTATTTAACCTCTTTGTGGTTAAGTCCCTCAACATTCGTCCTCCCCCTTTTTGTGTAATAGGTTTTTGCCAGGCACAGGGCAGTCCAGAATAAGGACTATATTCCTCAGTTCCCTTGCAGCTACGTGAGGCCATGAGCCTACATCCCACCCAGTGGGATCTGAGCCAAAATGTCATGTTAATTTCTGGGAAGCCTTCCTCAAGAGACAGTCCTTTCCTCATTGTTTGGTCTTTTGTTTGTTTTGTTTATTCTATTGTTTATTCTATTTGTTTATTCTTCTTCTATTGTGCTGTTTGCATTGGTGCTGCCAGCATGGACCATGGGGGCAAGGGCCCCACTCCAGAGTCCACTCCATGGTGAGCTACCAGGACTTTATGAACTAGAGCCTCCATCAGTGTCCAGGTCAGCAGATTGCTGGACTTGGTGAAAAAAACACAGTTGCCATTGTCCATTAGGAGTGTCTGCCATTCACAGCTGAAATGAAGGAACCAGTGCTCACTTTCTGCCTCAGTTTCCTGTTGTAAATGGTAAACAACAGTAGTACCTTCCTTGGGAGGCTGTGATGAGGACTTCTTGTGCCAGTATGCATTAAGTAAAAGTGCTTAGAAAAGTGCCTAGTAAGGAGTAGGTGCTCAGTATGTGTCAGCCGTTGTTTACCCATATAAGGAGTCCATGCCATAGCTCTTACTGTCCACACATGCTGGATTCGGTGGCTGGCATTGGGAGATGAATAAGTGGCTCAGAGTGAGTAAGTATGATAGGATTATATTCAGCTGCTTTTTAAAAGTTTTCCGGCCGAGCGCAGTGGCTCACACCTGCAATCCCAGCACTTTGGAAGGCTGAGGCAGGTGGATCACCTGAGGTTAGGATTTCGAGACCAGCCTGGCCAACAGGGTGAAACCCCGTCTCTACTAAAAATACAAAAATTAGTCAGGCGTGGTGGCATACACCTGTAATCACAGCTACCCTGGAGTCTGAGACAGGAGAATCGCATGAACCTGGGAGGCAGAGGTTGCAGTGAGCTGAAATCATGCCACTGCACTCCAGCCTGGGTGACAGAGCCAGACTCTGTCTCAAAAAAAAAAAAATAGTTTCCGACAATTAGTTTTTTTTAATAGAAATTAATTTTGCTCTTGTATAGAGAAGTCCAGGGTTCATGCAGCAGTTTCCAAAAAGTTCTTTGCCCTCCCATCCCCAGTGTCTTGGGCATAACCCTGTTCCTCATCGTCCAAAGTAGTTGCCAAAGCTCCCATCATCACATTCACTTTCCAACCAGCGGAAGGAGAAATGTACACAGAAGGGTGCACCTGTTCCTCGTAAAGACTTGATGGAGATCACACACCACACCAGCCTGCCTCCCATGAGCTACCGCACTTATACCCACTTTTAGGTACTTGTTAATCAAGAGGCAGGTTATTCAGGACGTTCTGGAAAAGAGTTGAGGGGTTTCCAGAACCATGTAAGGTAACTTCCAGGCCGTTGCCATGGCATTTGTAAACTGTCATGGCATCAGGGGGAGTGTCTATGTTAATGAGGAGTGAGGGCAACTAGAGGTAGCTCTTGTCACCATCTGCTGGTTTCAGCTGGCTTCTTCCCTGCACACCCTTTTCACCAGATCCTTGTCTGAATTGTGGGGTCACAATCAGCTGTGTGACTGTGCTCAGAAAACAAGTCCTGCTGATCTCCTGCCTCAACAGTGACTCTCATTTGTGGGTGATCTCAAAGCACTTAGCAGCCATCACTCTCCTTTGGCCTGTGCCATCTGCCACTGGCATGGCCTTCATAAACCTCCTTCTTCTGGTTGCTGTGATGCTGCTATGTCCTGGTGCTCCCCACCTCCCCGACTTCCTCTCAACTTCCGTCAGAGGCTTCCATCTCTACCCATGACACTCCCTGCCTCCCATCTCCAGGGACCGCTCACTGCTCCAAGGATGGAGAACAGAGTGACAGCTCCCTGGTGCAGCCCTGTGGGGTCTGGCCCTGCCAGCTTCTTGTCTCCTCTTCTCCTTCTCTGTTTCTGGACCTCTTTCAGCTCCTCCCCTTCCACAACCCTCTCCCACCTCTAGGCCTCCCCACAGGCTGGCCTCTTGGCTGGGGCATTGCGACTTTCACTAGCCTGGGGAGCTGACTCCTGTCCCCACTTCAGATTCCAGCTTAAAGTCAATTTCTCAAAGAGGTCTTCCCCAACTCCCCATTGGGTTATGCCCCATTACACATCCTCACAGCTTCCTGCACTGTCCCTCTCCTGAAATCCCTATCCTTGTCATTATACGATTGCTATCTGACTTTTCACAAGAGTAGGGACCCCTTGAGGGCAGGCATACCTCGGCCTTGTTCACTGCTGTGCATAGCGCCCAGCACTCAGTGGGGCACACAGCAGGGGCTTATGGGGGAATGAGTGAAGTGCTGCGCCTTAATGATCCCTCCTACACCCCTTTTTCTTCCACCCCCACTCCCAGTCTCAACATCATCCACCGCATAGACTCTCACACTTCACAGGGCAAAAATCCCCCTGGGGACCTGGTTCCAATGCAGCTGCCTGAGACCCACCACCACCCCTCAATTCAGACTTACGGGGACTGTTATGGACCCCAGATGTCTATTTTTCTTACTAGATACCCTGACTCTTTCCTCCCCTCCCTCCACATTCAAAACCAAGAAATGCTCATGTCCAGCATTCATGGAGCACACTTTGAGAAGTGCTCATCTACAAGACACTGATGTTTATAAAGATCATGAATGAATGAATGAATATAAGCTTTACTGCTTATAACCCAGGGACCCATATGCCAAAGTGAAAATATGGCCTTTAGTTCCCTTGAAAACTCCCATCAAGTGGCCAGGCAACTGTATTTCCTGTTCATTCACTTATTAAACAAATTCTGTACATACGGAGCACTTAGAACCAAACATTGTGCTAAGTGTGAACATACAATGGTGCACAAAAACAGATGTGAGCCTTGCTTCTGTGCAGTCCATCTACTATTGAGAGAGACAAGAATCAGTCAAATATTTAATTAGAAACTGTAATAGTATTGTGATCACAGTGACAAGGAACAGGGAGATGAAGATGCTAGTCATTTCCTTCCTTGCCCTCAGAACCACTGCCTGCCCTTCTCTATTGTGGTACCTTGCTTCAGAGATGGCCACTGTCAATTCCTTTCCTTCTTGTACAGACATAAAACATCTGCATTGAAAGGTGGATGCATTTCTTCATCCTATTGAATCTGGGCTAGCTTGTGGCTGCTTTGATCAATAGGAAACAGTGGAAGAGGTGTTCAAGGCTAGAGCATCAACAATCTTTGACCTTCTTTCTGGTTCTTTTGAAATACTTGCTCATGGGACACTCCTTGTCAGTATCCAGCCATTGCACCGCGAAAAGCCCAAGGTGCATGAAAAGGCTACGTAGTTGACAGCCCCAGCTACTGGTCAGAATCAGCCACCAGCTTCGTGAGAGAATGTACTAGGATATTCAGTGCAGTGGAACTTTCACATGACTGCACCCTGGGCTGCCATTCAACTATAACCATATGAGAGATCCCGGGTGAGTCCAGCCAATCCACAGGACCATGAGAAGGAACACATTTTCCATTTCAGCCTAAGTCCTGGGTTCATTTGTTACACAGTAATGGATAACACGGAAGGAATTGGTACTGAGGAATGAGGTGCTGCTTTATTTGGGACTGGGTGCCAGGGAAGAGGTGGAAGGATTCCAAGAAGACTGTCAGTGAAGGCTCAAAGGATGGTGAAAAAGTTATTGTTGGAGACTGGAAGAAAGAAGATGTGATGTATATAATGTCAGGGCAATTAGTGAAATGGTTGCCTTTTTTCAACTTGGGAATAAAAATGCTGCCTAATGAACTTGAGGACCTGGTTAAGGAAGTTTCCAGGTGGAATGCTAAACGTGCCAACTAGATTTTTAAAAAGCTGCATATAAGATATGGAAGTAGAGAACTTAAGTTCAGAAAAGGAACTGTTCGTTTTCAAACAGAATCCAGAGAAAATATAGACAGTTCAGGACAATCTTTCCAAATGACAAGATGTTTTCATAGTAAGAAATGGGCCCAAGGCAAAGATCAAATCCATGGAGATGCTAGTAAAATGTGGCATGTCAGGGTCAAATGAAGTCCAGGGTGCAGCTATAATACCTTTCTTTTTTTTTTTTTTTTTTTTTTTTTTTGGGACGGAGTTTCGCTCTTGTTACCCAGGCTGGAGTGCAATGGCACGATCTCGGCTCACCGCAACCTCCGCCTCCTGGGTTCAAGCAATTCTCCTGCCTCAGCCTCCTGAGTAGCTGGGATTACAGGCACGCACCACCATGCCCAGCTAATTTTTTGTATTTTTAGTAGAGACGGGGTTTCACCGTGTTGACCAGGATGGTCTCGATCTTTTGACCTCGTGATCCACCCGCCTCGGCCTCCCAAAGTGCTGGGATTACAGGCTTGAGCCACCGCGCCCGGCCTATAATACCTTTCTTAAGACCTTAGAAAAGGCCAGGCACAGTGGTTCACACCTGTAATTACAGCACTTTGGGAGACCAAGGTGCGTGGATCACTTGAGTCCAGGAGTTTAAGACCAGCCCGGCCAACATGACGAAATCTCATCTCTACTAAAAATACAAAAATTATCTGGGTGTGGTGGCACATGCTTGTAATACTAGCTACTTAGGAGGCTGAGACAGGAGAATTACTTGAACCTGGGAGGTAGAGGTTGCAGCGAGCCAAGATTGCACCACTGCACTCCAGCCTGGGTAACAGAGCAACACTTCTTCGTCTCAAAAACAAGAAACAAAACATAAACAAAAACACATCAAAAAGATCTCAGAAAGATTTTCAGAATATGCTTTCTAGATCCTCTCTGCTAGAAAAGAGGGCTTTAAAGATCTTAGCAGATGCTTTTTATACCATCTTTTCTAGACATCCTGACCTTTCAGAATCTTAAAGGTATGCCATAGCAGCTTTATTGGCAGCCCAAAATAGAGAAGGATATATCTTAGGGAAAAAATATGGGATTATAATTTGATAACAGAAAAACCCATGCAAAATTTAAAGGAAGTGCATTGGCTTAGACTGAAGGAACAGGGGCGGTTCAAAACGACAGGAGAACTTTTGGCCTTGAATATTGTACAGGCAGGAGGTAGAGTGTCAAATCTATTTGACGGCACACATGGGCAATTTCTTATGGAAAAGGAAGTATGATCCAGAGAGCACGGCCCAGACCCCAGAGCCGTGGAGAAGCACTCCCAGGGCAGGATCTGGCTTTCATCAAGGCACTGGTGGTGGGTGTTGGGAAATATTAAGTTTACACTGCCCCCGTGGCTCCTTTGTGGAGAATGCCTTTTAGTTTGTAATTAGTGGTAGGTGGGTAACAGCTACCTACTTGGTATATTCTTGAGTTATGAGTAAGTAGAGAATACCTGTGTATTAATAAGAATCACCGATCTAAGAGCAAATAAATACGTGGAGCAGAATCTGCTGGGGCATTCAGCCTGGAATGCCATCAGCCTCTCAACTCTCAGGCTGTTGGTCCCCTGCGTAGATCCACCGTCTTGTTCTATCTGGGTGTCTGCCTCTCAGTACCTTCAGTGCCGCCTGGGTGAGGGTCTCCCGACTGAGCTGGTACTCGGTAGATGGGTGCTCCGCTGCACTTCAGAATTTTTATGGATGGGGACACCTATGTACCTCCTATTCTCCATTGTACCCCTTAGATGGGAATGCTATTTATTTGTCCCTTAACTCTCCATTGTGTACTAGCAATGGTATGTGAGGGGAGACAGAAGGGTCTCTTTCATTTTCAGGTTCTTAGATCGAGAGGAACGGCACTTGAGAAGTTGTACCCGAAGAGCCTCATCCACACCTGCACTTGATTTCTGTGATCAGGTCCTGGACCTAGAGCCTGAACCTGATGCCATCCATAGTAGACTGAAAGTTTGGATGTCTCAGGCGGTGAGTAAATTTTGCATGTGAAAGGAATGTAAATACTGGCTACAGGCTGGATGATGCCAGCTTGCCTTCAAAGATAACCACTATTAATTATTTTACACCTTGTATGCACATGCTATTTTCCCATCGAGGAGTGAAGTCTTTTTTTCTAACTCCTTGAATCCGATTTGTGCTTTGACCAATAGATACAAGAGATGATATCCAAGGCCAGGTCATAAGAAGCTTTATAGCTGCCACTGCTGCAAAGCTTGCTCTTGGTATATACCCTTTGGGAAATCAACCACCATGCTGTGAGACAGCCCCATGCCCATGGAAAGGCCATGTGTAGGAGTTTTGGTTCCTAGCTCCTGCTGAGCTTCCAGCTGACAGTTGGTGTCAACTGACAGCATCGTGTGTGCACCAACTTGGACAGCAGGCCCAGCTGAACCTTCAGATGACTGCACCCCAGCCACCGTGTGACTGAAACCATGTGAGAGAGCCCAAGTGAGAACTTACTTCCTAGCTGAGCCACATCAACCCACAGAACCATGAGTGATAATCATAAATTGTTTTAAGCGACTCAGTTTTGGGGTGCTTTGATGTGTTAGTAGCAGTGAATCCATACGGGTCTGCAGCAACCTCAATTCTTGCCTCCTCAGCAGAAAGAATTCAATCAAGGAGCATAAGGTAGAGTGAGAGACTGAGGCAAGTTTTAGAGCAGGAGTAAAAGTTTATTTAAAAGTTTTAGGACAGGCCTACCAAGGTGGCTCATACCTGAAATGCTAGCACTTTGGGAGGCCAAGGTGGATAGGTCACCTGAGGTCAGGAATTCCAGACCAGCCTGGCCAACCATGGCCACCGTGGTGAAACCCCTCTCTACTAAAAATATGAAAATTAGCTGGGTGTGGTGGTGGGCACCTGCAATCCCAGCTATTCGGGAGGCTGAGGCAGGGGAATCACTTGAACCCAGGAGGCAGAGGCTGCAGTGAGCTGAGATTGTGCCACTGCCCTCCAGCCTGGGTGACAGAGGGAGACTCCATCTCAAAATAAATAAATAAATAAAATAAAAATAACAAAAATTAAACTTTTAGAGCAGGAATAAAAGAAAGTAAAATACACTTGGAGGAGGGTCTAGTGGGTGACTTAAGTGCATGGTTTGATCTTTGACTTGAGGTCTTATGTGTTGGCATGCTTCTGGGGTCTGCCCTCTTCTCCCCGATTCTTCCCTTGGTGGGCTGTGTGCATGGGCAGTGGTCTGCCAGCACTGGGGACAGGAACATGCACAGTATGTTTATAGCGTGTTTACTAGAGCTGTGTGCATGCTCACTTAAGGCGTTCTTCCCTTACCAGCCAAATGTTTCTAGGTGAAGGTCATAGACCAGTTAAATGCTACCATTTTGCCTCTTAGTATTCATGCCTGAGCCTACTCACCCAACTCCTGAGTTCTTATTTGGAAGCTGCTGATCATCAGTTTCAGGTGTTTCTATCTATCGGGAGACTGCCTTTCCCTGGTGCTAGCTGTGACCGATTATTATTTTAGAGACAGTTAATGACCACCTGACCATCATCTGATGGTCACCTGACATTCATGGTGGGGAGGCCCCTCCCCTGCCCTGCTTATGTCTGCCTGACTGCCTACAGTAACAGACGCAGCCAACTGGAACATTCTATCATGTAGAATTACATTTCCCAGGCTCCTTGGCCATCTGGGTTCTTGGTAGTTTGGGCTAATGGGAAGCACTGGTGGGAGACTCAAATGTGGGAGGAAGGAAGAAACCAGGGTATTTTCTTTCTCTCTTTCTCTACTTTGGTTGGCATCTCCTGCTGAGGAAGGCAATCCCTAATCACCTTGAGCCTTCTATATTGCATCTCAAAAGAAGTTAGAAGTTGGCCAGAGGAGGGACTGGTTGGTACCGCCAGCCTGGTTAAGGATAAGACCCCTACTGCTAACCACAAGCCCATCTGTAGATCACGGATATGGTATGGAGGAATCTCCCACAAGGCATCGTTTTTACTTAAACAGGATCAAGCCTCCACCTGACACCTACTTCCTGGGTCAAGACCCTTTCGCATCTAATTTCTAGAGTCATAAGCCTTTAAAAGGGCAGGGACTATCTTTGTTAGGTGAGCTCAGCTGTTAGGCAACTATGCTGCCCTCCAGGCTGAATAAATCACCCCTTCCTTCCCAGTTCGGTGTTCAAGAGGTTTGTCTTGCAGCTTTTCCTGCTTTACTGCAATGGCTGTATCTCTTCCTCCCGCTGTGGTTCCATCCCGCAGTGGGCAGCTCTCAGTGTATTCTAGCTCCTACCGGACTGCCCCAGTTTCTAGCTCCTGGCAAATGTCTGTTATCCTTCCAGCCCCAGAGGTGGCATCAGTTCACTGCCATTGCTACATCATCGCATTGAGCTTGTCACCATTTTCATCACCCGTGTAACTGGTTTCTAGGATTTAAATTCTTTCTACTTAAAACACCTGAAGTGGCCTCTGTTTTCCTAACTGGACCCTGGAGGATACAGTGTGTAAGAGGATAACATAGTCTAGTCCAGTAGGCCAGGGGAGGCTTCCCTCCAGAAGGGGTGTTTGAGTCAAGGTCTGAGAAATGAGTTGACTTTCCGGGCATAGGAGATAAACCTGACCCAAGGGAAAGGCAGACTGACATACTGTTCCTGGAATAACTATTGCTACAGATATTATCTGTGGTTTTCCTGGAGAAACAGATCAGGATTTTCAAGAAACAGTGGAACTTGTTGAAGAGTACAAATTCCGGAGCCTCTTTATTAACCAGTTTTACCCACGACCAGGAGCTCCTGCTGCAAAAATAGAACAAGTTCCAGCACAAGTGAAAAAGCAAAGGACAAAAGACCTTTCTTGGGTATTTTATTCTTACAGTCCATATGATCACAAGATTGAAAGACAGCAAGCGTCAGTAACAGAAGAATCTTTTGATTCCAAGTTTTATGTTGCACACAATCAATTCTGTGAGCAGGTTTTAGTGCCAAAGAACCCTGCATTCATGGGGAAAATGATTGAAGTGGACCTCTATGAATCAGGCAAACATTTTACGAAAGGGCGGCCAATATCAGATGCCAGACTGTACACGCCTTCCATCAGCAAACTGCTTGCAAAGGGAGAAGTCTCAGGTTTGACAAAGGACTTCAGAAACAGGCTTGGGAACCACGTGAGTCCAGGATCCCACACCCATGCTGCCTCTCAGCACGACTCAGCTAGTTCCAGAATGGTGCTGCGCAGGCCAAGGCTACATCAAGAGTGTGCACTGAGGACGGCGTGGGTTTGGTTCTGCTGGCTCTTCTTTTGGCTTTTTTTGTTAAGGTCTATAATTAGAATACAACTAAGTGAAGCATCTGTAAAGAAGAATAAGTTTCTAATTAAAATCTTCAGTGAACAGGAAATCAACACCTCCATTCTCAAAGGGCAATCATTTGTACTGGTCACACTGCCTCCTCTTCAGCCATTCTTCTTAATGAGGCTCCCCCCATCTCCCATTGAGTTGGACCTGTTGGTTATTTGACCTAAAATCTAATCACAGCTGCCATAGTATATCCTTGAAATTAAACTGCTTTTCGTTTACTTTTAGCAAGAAATGCAAATGGTTGCATTTTTCTTTTCTGTATCCAGTCTTGAAGTTAGAAACTAACTGTACAGTGGCTCTGAGCATCTTTTCCTCATGTGGAAGAATTTTCCATCTTTAATACACTTTTTCTTTTTTTTTGAGATGGAGTTTCGCTCCTGTCACCCAGGCTGGAGTGCAGTGGTACAATCCTGGGTCACTGCAACCTCTGCCCCGAGTTCAAACGATTCTTCTGCCTCAACCTCCCGAATAGGTGCGATTATAAGCGTGTGCTACCAAGCCCAGCTAATTTTTTGCACTTTTAGTAGAGACAGAGTTTCACCACGTTGGCCAGGCTAGTCTCCCCCTTCTGACCTCAAGTGATCCGCCCGCCCCAGCCTCCCAAAGTGCTGGGATGATAGGTGTGAACCACTGCCCCCAGACTCTTTAATAAACACTTTTAAGTGCATCTTCCCCTCTTCAGGCTTTGTTTGGAGTCCCAGTGCTACAAACATTTTATTTTTCACAACAGATGTGTTCCTGAAAAGTGTGTATAGAAGCTTGTTCCGGGAACTTGAAGGCTTTTAGAATGCACAGGGAGGGTCTGCCAGCTAAAGGACTCCTGGCAACATTCTGTGAAATACGAAACTGAAAAACTGGGTTTGTCTAAAACAAATTGTGCCCATTTTCTCACATTTTTGATCCATTAGGTTTTTTTTTTTTTTTTTTTT